>NC_140165.1:217838500-217932952 GCF_963971535.1 Notolepis coatsorum | reverse complement strand
ATAGAAAGCCCTTCTTGCCTTATGATCTCTTTTGGAAGGTGATACTTTTGGGCTTCTTCATGTTAACCATCAGGGCCCTGGTCTGAATGTACTGATGGAGAAGGTCCAGGCTCTGCTGAAGACCCTCGTTGACAGGAGACAGTATGACCAGGTCATCGGCATAAAAGGGGCACTTCATTTAATTTCTGTGAGTCCAGGTGCTATTGATTGTTCTAGTAACAATGCCAGCTCTTTAATATGTAAATATTGAAGAGGGTGGGGCTGAGGTAGCAGCCTTGCTTCACCCCTTTACCCTGTAGGTAGAAGTCTGTGTGTTTATCTCCAATTTTGACAGTCAGTTTATTTATATATATCATATCATATATTGAATTAATCACATTGAAATACTCCCCTGCCTAAACCACTTTATAGTTGTTTAAAAAGTAATCCTTCATGCCAGACTGAATCAAATGCTTTTTTTTTTAAATCAACAAAGCAGGCCCAGGGTGTACAAAGTGAGTATATCTCTCTTCTCCTCTTTCTCTCTTTCCCTATTTTTTCTCTCTTTTCTCTCCTCTCTCCCTCCCTCTCTCTTCCTCTCTCTCATCCTGTCTCCCTATATCCCCCCCTCCCTCTTGCTTCATCTAACCCTCTCTCTATCTCTCCCTGTTTACACGTGTGTGTGTGTGTGTGTGTGTGTGGTGTGTGTGTGTGTGTGTGTGTGTGTGCGTGTGTGTGTGTGTGTGTGTGTGTGTGTGTGTGTGTGTGTGTGTGTGTGTGTGTGTGTGTGTGTGTGTGTGTGTGTGTGTGTGTGTGTGTGTGTGTGTGTGTGTGTGTGTGTGTGTGTGTGTGTGTGTGTGTGTGTAATGTATATGTATGTATATGGGCGACAGTGGAGTGGAAGGTAGAGCAGTCGTCTGGTAATCCGGAGGTTCCAGGTTTGATTCCCGCTCCTCCCGGGCAGCGTGTCGATGTGTCCTTGAGCAAGACACTTAACCCCTAATTGCTCCCGATAAGCAGGTTGGCACCTTGCATGGTTGCCTCCGCCGTCGGTGTGTGAGGAACAAATTGTAAAGCGATTTGGATAAAAGCGCTATATAAATGCAGCCATTCACTATTTACCATTTATGTATGCGCACGTACGTGTGTGTTTGTGTGTTAGCCCTACAGTCAGATAATGACAGATGTCTGACTATAGTGAGGTTCACATCTAGAACGGGACGATTGGGTCGAGGAGGTTTCTTTTTTTGGGGGTGTCCCAGGGGGCAGATCTTTCAAACAATTCCCTTTTCCAAAACTGACAACAGTATGTCATAATGAGAAAGAGCAGAAGGGGAGCGAGGGGGAAGGACTTCAAGTCAAGTCAAGTCAAGTCAAGAGTTTTAATTGTCACGGCATACAGGTATACAATGAAATGCGGGTGGTCTTGCCCGCAACGATGTGCAATACAGTGGTACATATAATAGAATCAAAAGAAGAAACAACATTGTGCAGTAACAGATAGCAGGTAACATGGAGTGACATCTCGGTATCTGTACATAGTTATTTACAGCGCATGTGTGACTTGTTTCCTGCCAGAGGCTGGCGTGAAAGGCTAACACAGATATGCAAGAAAATAACATTTGGTTCTTATTAATGGACCTGTCCGGTTGATTTATGGTTGAAGTAAAAGATCAGCATGATGAAGCCTTGTGTCATCTCACTTTGACCGAGCTCGCTCACACTCTGACCTTCACCATTTCACTGTCACTTTGTTTTCTGTCAGTTTTCGCTGCACTTACGGTCGCCTGGTAATCTGAAGGGTCCTGGTTCAATCCCGTGCAGACTTCGCGCTGAAGTGTCTTTGAGCATTTGACCGCTAACTGTGCAAGACCTCTATTCTAATTCTAGTTCTGTATGTCATCTTCTTCACTACACCTGAAAGGAGACCACCTTTCAAAGTCAGTCACCTCTATCTACTTGCCTGTGTTTATTATTATTATTATTATTATTATTATTATTATTATTATTATTATTATTATTATTATTATTATTATTATTATTATTATTATTATTATTATTATTATTATTATTATTATTATTATTATTATTATTATTATTATTATTATTATTATTATTATTATTATTATTATTATTATTATTATTATTATTATTATTATTATTATTATTATTATTATTATTATTATTATTATTATTATTATTATTTGTTATTAATTATTGTTATTATTATTGTTATTATTGTTATTATGCATATTATTAACACTTTAACTGCCGAAAACGCCGGAACTCGTCATTCCCCGCCATGCTCAAGTTGCCGAGGACGCCGGAACTCGTCTTTGATATCAATATTTCAAAAATCTGTGATCGGAATCATATTTCCCCTCTGCAGCCTTGACACACAGTTCTGATCTCCTCTCAATCCTCTAGCGGTTCAAGAGCGCCATCTGGTGGCCGATCGGCAGATCGAAAAACCGGATGTCAACCTTTAACCCGGCAGGACTCACTCCATATGTGGTCCGGGCACTCGCTAATGTTAGAGAGACTCAGTCTTCACACAGTGATGAACATCGATCGGTGGAAATAACTCGAAAAAACAACATGATTTGGACGTATATACTATTATACAACCTGGAAATAGATCCGGTATTTCGACATCCCATAATTGAAAACTGTCTACGCCACGCTGATCGCCCAACGGCCCGAGGAGACTGGGGTGAGTTTTAGCGTTATATTCTAACGTGTTCTTTACTAACTGCTATGATGAACATATGACTCACATTAGATGAATGGTATAACGTTGCCCACGGAATTATAAACGCTCCCTTGCCCATCCGGTCAACATCAGATGACGTGTAGTAAATTCTAGAAGTACGTCCAATTGAAATGTTTGATCTCGCACAGATTCCTACCAAACTGTATTTCATCATCAATATAATGCATTTGGGGCTATAAATCACGTTCTGGAGAAAGCTGCAGAAAGAGATGAAAACATACTTATACTTTAGACCATATTTTAGTATGAATATGTGAATGAAAAAGTTTAACGTTGCTACACCATGAACAATACATATAGGACCTTGAATGGGCCCTAATAATGGCAATCTAGCAATAGAATTTAAAAGGTTATAGCCCTGCAAAGAAGGGGAACTTCTCCATGTTAAATAGAGCTGGCAACGGATGGTATATCATGCATTTAACCTTAGGCAATCAAAGTGTTAATCATAATAAAAATTTTAAGAATCATAATCATAAACTGTATTTGTATAGAATTGCAGCCCAATTCTAGTCTGTAGTAGTCTGTGTATAATTATACTGTATTCTATTGATGGATCAGCACTTGCAAACCCATAATGTCTCTACATTGTCTGGTGTACAGTAAGATTCCTGGGAGGTACACGTAACCCAACCCATGCAGATACTGATAATAAATAATTAAATTAAATTGTGTTCAGCCCGTCACAGACCAAAATGCAGTCATAAATCAACCATTAGTCTCACGTGGTCAGACCCACTGTCTTACGTCATCAATTCCAGTGACGGAGAGAGAATCTGACTCACAAGTCAGCATGTCTGGGTTTTGCCAGAGAGAAAGTCCAGGGAAGCCTCTGATTGGCTGGGCTGTAACAGAGCCAATAATTTTGCTTGTAGCACACTTTCAAAATGTACCGCCCTGCGAGTTGATGCAAATAAGGAGGTCTATGGTTGGTCAATTCATATGTCAGTCAAATTTTTTTGGTGGTCCTTAACCACTTTTCAATAGTTGTGCCCCAGACGGTATCTAATGGCTGGTTACTGCGAGACTAATCAACCATTAATCAGTAGTTGGCAGTAGCTAGCATGAGCAACGCTACCATGTGAAAGCATGTTTGGGTATGTGGCTAAATAAAGAAAACCAGGGGGGCAGTTCAACCCTCAGATGGCCCTATGGTCAGGCCTAATAATGTCTTTAAAATGTAATGTATGGTAAGGCTTAAAGGTGGCAGTAGCCTGAGAGTTAGACTCCTAGGACTTTCTGCGAACATAATGGGGAGTGAGCAAGAAGACTAAAAAAATTACCATGGATGTGCCCTCGCGCAAGGCACTGAAACCTCATCTTCTGAAGTAAAGTTCCACAACTAAAAGTACACAACTATGTTTTTACTGTGTGTGTGTGTGTGTGTGTGTGTGTGTGTGTGTGTGTGTGTGTGTGTGTGTGTGTGTGTGTGTGTGTGTGTGTGTGTGTGTGTGTGTGTGTGTGTGTGTGTGTGTGTGTGTGTGTGTGTGTGTGTGTGTGTGTGTGTGTGTGTGTGTGTGTGTGTGTGTGTGTGTGTGTGTGTGTGTGTGTGTGTGTGTGTGTGTGTGTGTGTGACTTGACTTGCGAGATGGGGGGGATGAGGATAGGTCTACCCTAGCCTGAAATGGACCTCCTTCCTTATTGTTGCTGCAGTACAGACCCAGTGGTTGGCATAGGCAGTATAGGCAAATGCTAAGGGCGCAACCAATTGAGACGGGGCACAACAAATGGGGAGAAAAATAACCCCACAACAACCAGCGTAACTCTATAATAATAATTTCTTAGTTCATGTCACCCCTAGCCCCTACAGCCAGGCAATCCAGGCATAGACTTTACCTGCACTCCCCCTCTCTGGGCAATGGTAAAGTGTGGCTATCTGACGTGACCCTCGCATTATGCTATCAACATGTCGAAAAGACCAAAGCAGTCCGGTGCTCGGGGAAGGAAAAGAAGGAAAGAAGAGGAGGAACAATGCGTAAAGGGCAGAGGTACAGTAACGTTAATGTAATGAAATTAATTGTCTAGTGTAACAGAGTGTAATGTTAACTTGCTAGCTTAGTTTTGGACGACAGTAACGTTAGCTAAAAATGCATAGACTAGGGCGGCTACTGCATGCATAACAGTAGCCTACATAAAATAAAAGTAGGCTACATAACAACTAATAAAAATAAGAACACTGTAATACCAGTCATCATCAGGGAAATTAGGTCTATTCAGGAGGTGTTACAGTCCTGTGTCATACTGTAGGTACAATTTGTATTGACATCTCTCTTGATTGGCAATAATTCAGTCCTTATCTGAAAGAAACATGGCTTTAAGGGGGTCCACAGACACCAGACAATGGCAACTTTCTGAAAGAGGTGGGGCTTTCAGAAAAATGTGAAAACAAAAGTGTGAGTGCATGTTATTGGTATTGAATCAACTGTGATGCAATGGGGCGCGAGATAAAATCCTGCCTAGGGCAGCCAATTGGTCAGAGCAGGCCCTGCTGCAGTAGATCTAATCTGTTTGGCTAGAAATAAAAGGATGGCTTGTGGAGATGACCAATCACAGTCACCAACACAAAGAATGTGATGCGTGACACCAAATGATTTAATAACAACAACCCCCCCCCCCCCCCACACTTACTTACTTACCTACTTACGCCTTTTACCCCATTTGGGGCATAGGCCGTCAACAAGGGTTCTCCAAGCATCCCAATCCTGAGCCAACCTCTCAAGCTGGCCCCAGGTGTGTCCCATCTTCTTGGCATCATCTTCCAAGTCTCGGCGCCAGGTGTTTTGTGGTCGGCCTCTCTTTATTTTTCCTTGGGGGTTCCACCTGAGAGATTGTCTTGTGATGCTCAGGGATGGTTTACGGAGTGTATGGCCAATCCATCTCCAACGCCGTTGGATAATCTCTTTCTCTGCTGGCTGTTGTTGTGTTCTTGAGAGAATGGTGGTCGGTGGGGTAGCTTCTGGATGTTTCCGGCTTTCACCACACTGCGTCATACTTCCTACCTGAGGTCCATCCTCCCTCAGGGCTGTAGATTCTTGGTTTTTCTTTGTTGATGTTTTTGTAGCAATGGGGTTTTTACAGGATGGGGTCGCTGGCCCCAAGCCCAACCTTCCACCATTTCTGGCTTCTGGTGTTTTGGAGTTGGTTTGTTAGTCCTCTCCCCTGATCTATTGTCTTCCAGGTAATGGATTGCAGCCTCATACCACATGAGGCCAGACAGGTTTCGGGTTGTGTACAAGCTGTCTCGGCACGTCAAGCCCAACCAACTCCCGCTACTGTGTAACGAAAGCTATGACCAAACAAGCATTTTCGTCCCAGCAGCACAAGACCCCCCCCCCCCCCACACACACAAATACACGAATACACACTTTCCGGCTATTTCACGCTGTGGAACTTACATTGTGAGAACCTGGACACACAGAGATGAAACTGATATCAATCTTCTTGTCTGACTCTGGGAAAGATGCCAAACAAGTGTACAATTCCTTTAAGTGTGTTCCTTTAAAGGTGACATGCATTATAAATGTCTTTTTTGAGTCTCTAGCATTGTATTATAGTAATAGGAGTTAGTATCAATGGGTCTCATTCGAACGAAGTTACGACAAAAAATTTCGTCTTCGATTTATGCCCATTTAAGACATATTAGGGCTGGGAGTGGGAGTCCGCAAATTTTCCTGAGATCAGATTTGATCGTGGCTGAGAGCAGATTTAAGAGTGCTGAGGATCACTCTTAAATCTGCTCTCAGCCACGATCAAATCTCATGATTGATTGACTAATTTAAAATGTCATTATAACTTGACAGACTGTGTTCTCATAGTGATTCCTTTACGTCAACGCTACAGGCCTCCTTGGAATTAATTACTTAATCATAATTAAAATAAATATGACAATATTTGTACGATAAGAAATTACGCATTTGATGTCGGAAAAATAAATAATATGGATTCATCTGATCACAGGGCAGCTGCTTAACCATATCTGAACCAGCTATTTTGGACAAATGTATAATTACTTTAATTACTCAGATATTCAAACACAATTATGCAATTATTGTGAAATGATTGAAAATAATTATTATTTAATGCCTTCTGTGGAATTTGTATTTCTTATTTGTTACACATCTGTTTTAATGATTAATTATATACATTTGAAAGAATGCAGGTCAACATGCAATGTATCCCATTGATTGGTATACAATGGGACAGACCTTTGTTTGATTGATTGATTTATTGATTGATTGAAAACTTTATTAACATATTGCAGAATGGGTACAGTACAGTACAGCTCAATTACATAAGGGGATGCAGACCAGAGAAAGACTCTCTGTGTAGGAGGGGTGGGTGGGGGATAGACTTACACTGTACAAGCAAAACTGTACATTGGAATATTGACAAAACCATACTTGGTCATTTACTGTACATTGGAGGGGGTTGATATATAGCTATAAACCTGCATTCCTTCAAATATACCATTAATCAATTAAACTTATATTGAAATACACTATATAGCCTATACACCAACACTGAAATGACAGAGGATAAATAAATAAGAACTAAAGCTAATCGGTGGAAATAGACTGCATTAATATTCCATAACAAGTCTTGTGTGCGCCTACGAATGAACAGTAGCATATATAGGCTTAATTATGGAATAATAAGCCATACTGCGTTCATTCATTACGCCCGCCGTAGGCTATATATATTATATTTCATTAATTCATTCATATACAGTACTGCACGCACGCGCGTGTGTGTGTGTGTGTGTGCGCGTGCTGCGGCAGGTGTACCTCGAGCTGTATATGATGCCAATACATTAATATAATCTAGTTTTGATGGCACGCAAGCGTGATTACGAAACCTAGCCGCATTTCTCGGAGACGCTCTCTGATTGGCACTGACTGACGCTAGGTTTCGTAATCACGCGGCTCGCAAGACTCGCAAAGCACTTCCGCCATTCCATTTGCACACAGCTGCGTCACTAGTTGCCTTATAAGGAGCTCTGGAGGCGTTGTTTTGTATGCAAATGACCTGAACGGGAACGCGCTTTCGAGTTTAAGACAGAATGCCATTCTCCAAGCAGATATCAGATCATATAATTTGTGCAACCTTTTCAGCCACTTAAGACATATTACCAGCACGTTCAGGACTCAGAGTGAACTTGTCATTGATTATGTCTCAGTGGTTCCAAGATAAGTCTTCCAGAATATATCTTTGAAACATTTTCGGGAATGAGACCCAATGTGTAGAGAAGTGCTCTCTCTCTCTCTCTCTCTCTCTCTCTCTCTCTCTCTCTCTCTCTCTCTCTCTCTCTCTCTCTCTCTCTCTCTCTCTCTTTCTCTCTTTCTCTCTCTCTCTCTCTCTCTCTCTCTCTCTCTCTCTCTCTCTCTCTCTCTCTCTCTCTCGATTCGGGACCATAAGCTGTAGCGCGGCACAGTGTGTATGTGTGCTCTGTCGCGAGGGTCTATCTGATTCTCCCTCTCTCTCTCGCTCTCTCTCTGTCAAACCCTGTTTGGTGCGCGACAACCACAGAGCCAATCGGCTCACTATCCGATCCATCCTCGCCACGTGACGTCACCATGCGAGTCAAATCAGAACGACCTGATTAAAATGGACCAGGAAATGAATGACCTGAATGACGGCAATCTGCCAATATGGTATTTAGAGACAAAAACACAATGATACTAACTCCTATTACTATAATACAATGCTAGAGACTAAAAAAAGACATTTATAATGCATGTCACCTTTAAATAAACCTTACAGATGTCTTCCATAGACTCACAGGAATTGTGTAAAGTTGCCCAAATAGTGCTAGGAATAGCAATGCAGGTCCCCTTTAACATAAAGTTTGTTTGACTTGATTTAAATGAACCTAATTTAACTTCATTAAAATTCAACTAGATGAATCAACTCAATGAATAATTTCACTCCAAGTTAATGAAGTGTGGGACTGGTCCAGCGGTGGTGTGCTGTGTTCCCCTCACACACTCAATCATTCATGTCCTGTGGATGTTTGGCTCTCAGTAAAGTTTGTGTTTTGCAAGACAAAAATAACTTTGATGTAGAGGCTACTCCTTGTTTGTGTGTGTGTGTGTTTGTTTGTATGTATGTGTGCAGGTATGTGGGGGGGTTGCATGCATGTTTGTTTTTGTGTGTGCATGTGTCTATAAAATACAAACTTTTCATGCCAATAGTTCCTCGACATTTGAATTTCAAAGCAAATCCACTTCCTGACTTCATTGAATTAAAAGTGAATTGATCCCAACCTGTGTGTGTGTGTGTGTGTGTGTGTGTGTGTGTGTGTGTGTGTGTGTGTGTGTGTGTGTATACTATTTCATAGAGAGAAAGAAAGAAAGAAAGAAAGGGAGAAAGAAGATCGCCTCCCAGATAGCAAAAGGTGTTAATTCAATGTTGATTTATGGTCAAAATGCTTGATTTTTGGTTAAGGTCGACGATTGATGGTGAATCACCCATTAACCGCTGAAGCAATTGACTAATGTTGAAAACATGTCATTGAATCAATATTGTTTTGTGGTTGAATTTTAATGATTGAAATGCCAAGATCTAATAAATGTTGAATCAACGTATGCTGCTCAACATATGCTGTCGTCATTGTCTCATCACCCAGACTGCACTGCACTTGTGCCCCGCCTCCCAGAATGCACCTGTGCGGCAGCTTCCTGGCTGCTACCTCATGTCTCTCTGCATCGTTAAGACTGGTGAGTACTGCATGGCAATAATGTCGATTATGTTGTATGTTGTATGTTGTATGTATGCTTTCGATTGCAAACGCCAGCGGAGTAGTGCCGTGTTCGTTTTTACATGGTAGAGAATATTATATTAACCGTTATTCATGCCTGCTAGCTGAAGCTAATTTAGCTAGTAGCGTTAGCAGTTAGCTATGATGAATGTTTCTTGATTTTGGTGTTTAGTGATATCCACCTGTTGTATATACTGTTATACATTTTATGTAGGCTAACGCTCTTAAGCGCGGTGAAAATGAGTGCGGCGAAACTATTGAAAGAATTAATGTAACAAGCGGTAGATACAATGTGCAAGCACTGGAGTCATATTGGGAGTTGGGGCTAACTAGCTTAGCTCTGTGGAAGAGCCGCGGTAAATCTAGGGACGTTAAGGCGGCGAGGTGAGAGATTTGACGAAACACTGTGGAAGATATTGTTGTTAAGAAGCGAGTCGAGTGGTTCGTTGGTGTGATTGTGGCCGTATTAATGGTTATATTTAATGCGGTAATAAGTGTAAGACGATGTTGTTATGGAGAAGCAGTCGCGGGTTGATGACGTCATATTGTGGGACGTAGGAAGGGGAGCATAAGCCTGGCTAGGCTGTTAGCTTGCGTGCGACTGTTTTGTGAGTTTGCGGGCGACATGTGTTATGATTATAGTTTTGAAAATGATGGTTAGGAAGTATTAGAGGACGCGGTGGATGTCGTGGCATTGTATTAGGACGAAACTGAGTGTTTTGTGATAATAGTTGTACGTTGTCGCGGTGTACATCGGTTGCTGTGCGTTTGCGCTTCTGCGCATGCGCGTTACAACGCGGATCGCTGTTTTTTCTTTTCATTCGCTCTGGGGATGGATAACTGGTGAGGAAATATTTGGCATTGTGTTCAAATGTTTGTATTTGTATATTGATATTGTATGTTTGTGTAACAAGGGGAAGAGATGTGAAATGTATGATGATTAGATTATGGGAGTATGTTGTATGTTGTATGTATGCTTTCGATTGCAAACGCCAGCGGAGTAGTGCCGTGTTCGTTTTTACATGGTAGAGAATATTATATTAACCGTTATTCATGCCTGCTAGCTGAAGATAATTTAGCTAGTAGCGTTAGCAGTTAGCTATGATGAATGTTTCTTGATTTTGGTATAGTGATCCACCTGTTGCATATACTGTTATACATTGTATGTAGGCTAACGTCAGTAACGTTTCAAAATGTGGCTTATGATGTATTCTTTAACAGGATACACTGGCACAATCAGTTAGCTTAGCATTGCTGCTACCTTGCTTGCTAAAAAGTCATGGTAAACCAACATGGCAGGGTGCAGGCATACAGGCCGGGCCTGTCTCTCTCCCTCCCTCCCTAATGTGTTTGTGCTTAAAACAGTGAATGATGACCGCATGTTCTCAGAGCATTTTCAGAGCACTGTTAAACTGTTAAATGGTCATTTTAAAACTAATATAAGAAATTAATGTATATAGTGGTATATTTATGAGGGAAAACAAATATTTGCAACAACTTTTAACATTTATACAGGTAGGTTATTGATAACTAATTCTGCTATGAGTGTCATATTATAATCAATCAAAGCGAGGAACATAGAACCCGGGGAACATAGGACCGGCGGAACATAGGGATGATCCCCTGGTGGGTATCCACTTGCATTCATTGTGCTACAGTAAGCTAGGCTAGCTGGTTTGTATCCACTTGCATTCATTGTGCTACAGTAAGCTAGGCTAGCTGGCCTGTTCTGTTTCCATTCATTGTGCTAGGCTAGCTGGTTTGTATCCACTTGCATTCATTGTGCTACAGTAAGCTAGGCTAGCTGGTCTGTATCTGCTTCCATTCATTGTGCTAAGCTAGGCTAGCTGGCCTGTTCTGTTTCCATTCATTGTGCTAAGCTAGGCTAGCTGGTCTGTACCTGCTTCCATTCATTGTGCTAAGCTAGGCTAGCTTGCCTGTTCTGTTTCCATTCATTGCGCTAAGCTAGGCTAGCTTTCAGCAGGATATCTTTCTACTGAATGCACAGAGATGAAACTGGTATCTATCTTCTTGTCTGACTCTGGAGAAGACGATAAGATAATTTCCCATAATGTTGGCGCATTCTACTTTAAACACTCACTTTTAACATTCACTTTAGACACTTTAAAAAATGTTTAACAGTCCATCATATAATATCTATGTATTACTAAACTATACTATATTTTGTATCCAGGTGACAGCCACTGGCCCACTATCGCCCCAGACCATTGCAATGGTTCCAGACAGTCTCCCATCGACATCGTGTAGGCTAATGCCACCGAGGACTCTGCCCTCACTGCCTTCTCCTTCGTCAACTACGGCAACACCTCTGCCCTGTACGAGAGCAAGAACACCGGCAAGACAGGTGAGCAATGATAGGGACCCTGTATTGAGAAAGGATAGGGACCCTGTATTGGGAAAGGATAGGGACCCTGTATTGAGAAAGGATAGGGACCCTGTATTGAGAAAGGATAGGGACCTGTATTGATAAACTATAGGGAACATGTATTGATAAACGATAGTATTCAGTCACATAAAGAGCAACAAAAATAAACAGGATGATTAGTAGTCATTTAGATTTTAGAACAACGCCACCAGACTGTTTGTAAAGAGTTTCTAGTTTGAGGAGAAACAGGATTCCTTTCACTCGAGTCTCCAGTCAGTCTGGGTGTAGTTTGTGTTCAGTGCATCACCTCCATCCCAACAAGAAGACCCCCTGGAGACCCCTGTCCTAGAGGACCTCTCTCCCAGTCCAGACCCCTGTCCAGGACCTCTCTCCCAGTCCAGACCCCTGTCCTAGAGGACCTCTCTCCCAGTCCAGACCCCTGACCTAGAGGACCTCTCTCCCAGTCCAGACCCCTGACCTAGACTAGAGGACCTCTCTCCCAGTCCAGACCCCTGACCTAGAGGACCTCTCTCCCAGTCCAGACCCCTGACCTAGAGGACCTCTCTCCCAGTCCAGACCCCTGACCTAGAGGACCTCTCTCCCAGTCCAGACCCCTGACCTAGAGGCCCTCTCTCCCAGTCCAGACCCCTGACCTAGACTAGAGGACCTCTCTCCCAGTCCAGACCCCTGACCTAGGGGTGGTTAAGGACGGGGACATGTAGGCCTAATGTATGGAGATGTTTTTCATCCACATGCTCTTGTACAACCCCATCATGTCTGACTCTGTGTGCATGTTATGCTTGTTCAGTTTATTATTCAACGTTTTGTGCCCTGGCTTTCTGGAATAACTTCTTTTTTTGTATGCAAGAATGTGCTTTAAAACTCAATGCATTATTCTGTGTTTTGGATTATTAAAGCTGCAGTAGGCAACTTCGGAGAAGTTTAGCAAATAGCAGTTATAAATAGAGGACAGTTTAGCAGTTATGAATAGAGGGCAGTTATGAATAGAGGGACAGTTTAGTTAGACGAATTGTGCACCATGACAATTCGACAAAAGGTCATAAGCCAGGATTTGAACCCGTAGCGTCGCGGTACGTAGCTGAACCCACCCTCTGTTTGTTTGTCTTCCAGTCAAAGTGACTCTGAGGAGTGGCGTGCAGGTGTCCGGGGGGGGTCTGTCCGAGGCCTACGACAGCCTACAGTTCCACCTGCACTGGGGCAACGGCTCTGAGGTGAAGGGGTCCGAGCACACGGTGAACGGCAAGCGCTACGCCATGGAGGTACGGGTTCGACTAGGGATCAGACTGGGGGCTAGATCCACAAAGAATGTATTGTGCGGTGCTAATTGCACCCTTACTTACAATTCATTATGAATTCAAAATGGGGGACCCTGATGTAAACAAGACGAAAGTCTTTCTCTGGTCTGCATCCCCTTAACAATTGTGTGTATTGAGCCGTACTGTATTGTACCCATTCTGCAATCTGTTAATAAAATGTTCAATCAATCACCTGCACTGTGATTGATTGAATGACATTTGTACTGTACTTTACTGTACATATAAAACCATTGAAACAATAGAAAAAAGATGCAGGTGCGTTGAAAAAGGAGTCCAAAGAAGTGGGCGCAGGCGAGCGTTTTGAGCCCCAGATGTTCATTAACCCCCGCATGGCTTCCCCTCAGATGCACATTGTGAACCTCAAGTCGTCCTACGGCGGGAACACGTCGCTGGGCGTCGCCGACCCCGCCGGGCTGGCTGCCTTCGGCTTCTTCAACGAGGTCAGGATGTGTGTGTGTGTGTGTGTGTGTTTGGGTGTTCGAACGTTCGGACCTTCGTTCATTACGTTGGCATTCAAATTCTAAATCAACATTAGAAAATTTTCATTTTTTATTAAAAAAATAAATCTATTATTTTTAATTGTTTATGTCTATTCATTCTGTTTAAACCAATGGGGTTTTTCTTCACAGTTGCAGATAGAGATTAGGCTACACTAATATTATAGTATTAAAAACTGATGAATTATATTCATTAAAGAAAGTTGATTTAATAAAAGAAAAAGACTCACTTTATTCAAATTGAGGATTTAGTTTGAGGATATTTATATATATAAAAAAAGAAATAATTTTTTTTTTTTTTAAGATTTTTTTTTAATTAAAAACGTAGGATCAAATGTCCGTTTGAAAAACCCTGACGAAGTTCGAATCCCAAAAACAGGCTTCGGGGACAGCTTTAGTGTGTGTGTGTGTGTGTGTGTGTGTGAGAGAACAGGGTACAATAGACTCGAGCGCTAAACCATGACTGCGTTTTGACAGGAAATGTCTGGAAATGCGACTAACTCACCTGCCAGTTGGAACGCCTTGACCTCCCACCTGAGCAACGTCATGCTGAAAGGTAAGAGGATGTTTCGATATGTGTTGCCTTGTCCAACGAGAGTTAAATCATCTCCTATCAGGCTGTCTGGCTGCAGGTTCAACAAGTTAAATCATCTCCTATCAGTCTGGCTGCAGGTTCAACAAGTTAAATCATCTCCTATCAGTCTGCCTGTAGGTTCAACAAGTTAAATCATCTCCTGTCTGGCTGCAGGTTCAACAAGTTAAATCATCTCCTATCAGGCTGACTGTCTGCAGGGTTCAACAAGTTAAACCAAGACCTTTTAAGGCTTTAAATGGAGAATTATGAACGTAATACTTTTTAAGACTTGTTAACCCTTTCACTATCACACTACAGACGGTTAACCCTTTCACTATCACACGACAGACAGTTAACCGGTCTGTGTCTGTGTCTCTGAGGATGTGTGTCTGCGTCTCTTTTCTGAGGATGTGCGTCTCTTCTTTGAGGATGTGTGTCTGTGTCTCTTCTTCTTTGAGGACGTGTGTCTCTTCGTCTCTGAGAAAGTGTGTCTGTGTCTCTTCGTCTTCAGGTCAGCACGCGTCCCTGCCAGCAAGCCTTTCGCTGGACGATCTGCTAGAAAGAGTGGATCGTACCAAGTACTACCGCTACCTGGGCTCCTTAACCACCCCCGCCTGCAACGAGGCTGTGGTTTGGACCGTGTTCAAGGACTCGATCAAAATCAGCAAAGATTTGGTGAGGTTTCATTTCATCATAGATGTTAGCTAGCTGGCACCACAAGTCTCAAGAGAGATGTAAATGATCGACCACAGGAAAAAAGGTACATAATGTACATTATGTTATATCCTCATACGTCTTGTATAAGTCAGCAAAAGTCAAAAAGTGACCGGTAGTCGAACCAACAATGATTGTAGTTGTGGTTTGAGTGCTCTCACCACTTGACTAAGCATCCCACCCTGAAACAAACACAGCTCTCACCACTAGACTAAGACGACACCCACCCTGATACAAACACTGTGACAGACCCTCTAAACACTGATAGACCCTCTAAACACTGTGATAGATCCTCTAAACACTGATAGATCTATCAGTGTTTAGAGGTGTCACAGTGTTTGTCGCAATTGAGTGATTAATCACAATTGAGTGATTAAAAAAAATCGCACTCGTGTGAAGTGAGGGGTGCTCTTATCATCGTACATCATCTCACCTCTCTTCCTCACTTTTTTATTTTTGTGTCTATCAGCTGCTGCTCGACAGTTTGACCCCAAGCTGACCGACCAGGACTACAGCGAAACTGTCAAGAAGTGGCTTCGTTATGTGCCAGACCGGGAGGGAGGCATCTCAAGGAACTGTGGGATATTTGTGGATATCCTGATGAAGAATGTCTCAGTCAACCGAGGATTGGATAATAACAAGGGTTTATTAACCAAACAGATAGATTACATAGAGAGAATGGCTGAGGGGCTCTCCCCAGGTAGTCAGCTGAAGTGACCCAGGTAAAAGACCCAGATAGATCTCAAGAGGAGATCTATATAGTTAACAGGAGGGGGTGTGGTCCCATTTGATAGGTCAGATGGGGGGGAGGGGGTACAGGTTTGGGGACACAGGGGAGGGGGGTGATTCCACAGAGAGGGGGGGGGGCACAGGTAAGGGGATACAGGGGAGGGGGATATCTTATTCCACAGAGAGGGGGGGGGCATAGGTAAGGGGATACAGGGGAGGGGGATATATTTACATGAGGACAATATATTATACCACAATACTCACTTTTCTTTCTTATAATGTGGGTGAGATTAATGTATAATATACCAGGATTGTTTGGAACAGGTAAAAGTGGGGACCGATGTAATCCATCGGTTATCAGAAAATAGAAAATAATTAAAATAATGAAAATGTTGGCCAATGTGTTCTGTTGGTTGGCCTAATAGTTTAAAATAGTATTATTTACATACTTGATTCATGACATGATCGACTGGACTGCGGTCTGTGTTATTTTGATATCAGAGATGTGGGAATAGATATCACCATTTTCTTTTATTAATCGCTCAAAATATCTATATCAATGAGTGGTCCTCAACTCTGATATCAAACAACAATTAACATAATCATTAGAAGCTATAGCTGTGCAAATATCTTGGCATACCTTCAGTCGTTCATGTCGTGATTCAGGGGAGCTAATGTGATGGTTGTGCATACAGGCATAGTAATACAACTATTACATACATGTGAGCACTGTCTCTGTGTGGTCAGAGTGCACAGGGTGAAAAACAAAATCGTGTGCATAATTATTAGGAATAGGATTTGCACATAAGGCTAATGTGTACAAAAACATTTTAACAACCGTTAACCTGGTGGTTAATAAAACTAACATGATTAAATTACTTAGGATCCAGTTGTATTTAACCTGAGTTTGAGTGTCACTTTCATCTGTGATTGCCTCAGTTTTGTTGGTCTTTACTTAGAATCAGGCAATTTTCTCCATTTCTTCTCTATAAATGAGGAGATAAAACGTCTTATGCATCGCTTCTGTATGTAATTCTAGTGCATATACTATCAATGGTTCACCATACAGGTGCAAAACAACGTTACATGTCCTCTTCTATGAAAGAATAAAACAACTGATTCTTTCTTGTCTGACAATACAATTTTGTAACCTAAGTAATTCAAATGTGATGTAATACAGTAACCAAACTTGGTGTCTTGGAACAACCCAACTGGTTCTGCCCTGTTTAACAATAGCATTTTGCAATGTGACTCTCTGATCATTTCTCATTGCTATTATAAAATTGGTTAATGCAATCTTACTGATTGTATTTCATCATATTCTTAGTCCATAATTTTCCAGATACATATGAACTCTGTGAAACAGTTCCTGTTTGTGAATCTGACAGTTGCTGTGTCGTGTTGATCATCTGTTCTCGGTCTGTTGTGTGGCAGGGCCAAACAGTAACACAGTAAAAATTAAATACATACATAACAATGTGGACAATGTGTGTTCAGAAGTCTCTTGGTCTACAGGTCTCTGATGATGTCTCTTCTTGACGATGCAGTCGGGAACATTCACTGGTCGTCGTTCATTCAGAGGGGGCCTACAGGAGGTCGCCGTCCGCTCCCTGTGTACCTTGTCAAGGGTCACCGGTAGCAGTCAACTATAGTGGTCTTTTCCTGCAGCCTATGTTGTTCTCCATCACCACCACAAATCCGCCACTGTGCTCACGCTTGGCTCCCATCAGGCCCAGAGACATGGTGGTCAGGGCGTTTTTGAATGTGTTGTGCTGGTTTCGCTGTCCTCTCCTCGTCATTGCGGTACCACTTGATGGAGGGCGAGGGCCCGCCGGTGTAGTGGCTAGTCAGTAGGACGCTCTTTTTCACACGGATGACAATCTTGTCATGGGAATCCACCTTGATGGTCGGGGACTTGGTTCCCATCTGCAGGTGATGGGTTTGGTCTGCAGTGCCGGGGTGGAGGCTGTCAAAAGGTTGATCTCCTCTTCGTCAGTGTCTCCTTGGTCAGTTTCCTTCGTGGTCCCCTGCTCTACTTTCTTGGGGATGTCTGTGGGCTGGGTTGGATGGTTCTCCCACGGTTGTTGTCGTCGCCTCTGGTTGTCAATTTTCTTTATGTGTCCCGCTGTGATTAGCTTGTTAATCTCAGCGCGGTACACAGTCTCTTGAGCGGGGTCTCTGGCTAGGCGCCGCTCTGTGTTCAATAGATACCGCTCCGTCGCTTCTTTTGGGGCGTGGAAGGTGGGCATACCCTCTCGCCTCAAGAGTGGAGTTGCGTATCTCATCACTCCATTGACTTTGACTCTCTTTGTCCCTTGCTCGAGGAGTGCTATGGCGTAAATGTCTTCCTTGGAACGAATGTCTTTCTTTTCGTTCTTAAAGGGCATTGTCTCTAGTGTCCATAGCCTCTCGACATGTTGTAGGAGGGTGGCGTCTTCTTCTGTCACTCTGGAGTGGAGGCAGCTAGTGGCTGCTGTTCGGTTAAGAGACTTAGCGAGGGGGCCTTGTAATGTCCATCCTAGGCGGGTCTCGACTGCTGCAGGACAGCCTCTGGGCCCTGTGTGGACCCGGTCTATCGGGACTATGAGGTCTGCATGGTCGGAGCCTATCAGCAGGGTCGGGGTGGCACCGTCTATGAGCGGGATAGGTAGTTGACGCAGGTGCACATATTTATCCATCAGCTTGGCGATGGGGTAGGTGTACTGCGACAGGCCTATTTCTTGGCTGGTGAAAGCATTAGTAATCCTATACCGTCTCTCTGGCTGCCCGCTTGCTGCGATAGTGAAGGAGACATTCTCGCCCTTTATCGTCTTTAGATCTCTTCTTATTGTCCGAATCGTCATTGGTTGTGTCCGCAGCTTCGTGGTTCAGGTCGCGCATCGTCTCACTCGTCCTGTCCTCTCACCAATTCGTGATCTGAGGGTGATAAACACTGCCTTAGAAAACTCCTCACATAAATGATTCAACGCCTTTCTGCTAAAGTGGAAAATCATTTTGGGATTAATTCATTTCATTTTAAATAAAATCACTTAATTGACAATAGGAAATGCAAGCCAATTGCATTAGCAGTGATTCCTTACGTCAAGAAGGTCACATTCACTACAATTTTATCAGATCTTGTGTTTAACTAGATCTTACAGCATTAGGCTTTAAATAAAATTTGTAAATGAATGGCCAAGGTCTTGAATCAGATAAAATAGCTCCTTGTCTTCATATTCTGATGGTCTTAAATTGAAGTTGATCTTACCTCAGGATGCGTTGGCTGTACCTCAGGATACTTACCTCGCCACGCCTTCTCTGGCGTTCTTCACCTCTCAGTGTGGCTCATCATGGCATAGCATGGGGAAAAAACATAAAATCTAGGTAGCCAGTTAATATTTGCATGAAAAACAAAACAATCATTTCTTATCATCTAACCCTAACTAACCTTACTGTCATGCATTTGTCCTAATAAACTAATCTACACTGTAGCACTCAACACTTTGATGACCATTGTTACTTAGCTGATAGAGGTGTGCCTTGCCTGATGTCCTGTCGTACAGAACCTGTGAGTCGCTTTGGATAAAAGTGTCAGCTAAATGATCAATGTTGTTGATATCTTGTACATTTAGATAATTGTGCTGCAATTTTGGTGGTTGATAATTTTGCAGTCGTGGAAAGTACTTGAAATTTGCAAGGAGTTAGTGGTTAAGCAGAGAATAGAAGGAGGGGGATAGTATGTTAAATTGTTTTCATCATTGATCTTTCATCTCAGGCCCTTCTACTTTGTTTGGTTTTATTCAGAATTCATATCTCTAATTCGTGTGCCTCTTGAAAAGAGATGATGAAAACAACTGGTTAGTTATTGTTAGTATGGGAATTAGGTAGACTTTCATGACTGCAACATCATCATTTGTGTCTGATTTCATGTTTAACTAAGTGGTTCTCTGTTGGTCCACCAAGTCTGTGGTCAGAGTGTAGGCATACCCTGTGGGTTTCAAGTGCCCATCCAATGGTGTCTGCTATCGTCGTCTCTAGGTGTGGTCAGAGTCCTCTCTAGGCATTTGCATTGTTTTGTCTCCCAAGTGCCCACTCTGAAGAAATTTACATGTGGGTATTTGGATGCAGATTTGTTCCAAATGGTCAATCGATTGTCTCTCAGCTCTGCACTGTCTCTCGGTTGACATGCAAATTGTTGGAGCTTCAGTCTTTTGTGATACAATTTGGGTGTAGGTCTCTGCATCTCGCCTCAGAGCCTGTCTGAAAATAAAAACACATGTTAATTTTCCACTCCTAAGACCATTTTTGAGTGTGTTCTTTTTGATTGTCTGTGAGCTTAACAAAAAAAAAAAAAAAACATCAGCTAGTTCTCATCCATCCCATCCTAGGATGTAATGATAGTGTTATCATTTTTTAATCATATCGCATATGTACACAAGCACTCATAAGAATGTGGAACCACACATTTTGAATCATGTTTAAAAATGTCTTACAATGGAAAGGGCTAGTTATCTTTCATTGGTTCTTTAGATAAATACATTAACTCAAGTGAATATAACCTAAACATCTTACTTTTAAACATGATCTATGTTGTTTGTGCCCAAGTTTTTTTAACATTGAAAGCTTATAAAGTCTAATCTAACGCTGTTTATGTGGACAATTCCTGTACTGCCATATACTGGGAATCGGAAGTGTTTGTTTAGCTCCCCGTATTGTTAGTATGACCGGTACGCCCACAGATGTATTATAATTCTGAAACAGACATTGTAATTAGCTTTATGTGACTTATAACGTGTACAGTAATGAAAACCAATCACTCAAGCGATATGGGATAGCTATAATTCACTGCGAATGAGAAGATAGTTATGTCATGCAGCTACATTAGGATTTTATACTCACCGGAAAAAGCTGCTGTTCACGTTGGATCCTCACAGTTCAGTTCAGTTATTGAATAACCATATTAACTTACCCCCTTTTGTGCCCATGTGTATCTTTAATCGAATAGTGGTTCCTGAGGCTGTAGCACGTTACGTGTCGTCAATGCAATGCTCGGCTCGTTTCTCTTGGTTGTCTGGGACAATGCGTTCCTGGAAACACTCTTCTGCATCTCGCCACAGCAACTCAACACTTTCCAATAACAGCGCGCACATACATATACAAATAAAACATATGCTACACGTGGATTTCATATACCCTCGCCCTCGGTCATATTAAACTTTACGTTCGCCTATGGATAGGCTCACAACAAAACCATAACTCCACGGCGCGCATAGCGTGACGTCATCGCTCCAAGCGACGTTCGTGCGTTCCCATTCGCCTCGGAAATAACGCTTTGCAATCCTGCAGTACTAGTTCCGCGAGCTCTCAATAGCCTGGAATTTACCTAAAACCAGCGTTTTGTAACCGAATGAACGTCACTTGTGCATAGTGAAACGTAAACAAATAGAAACGATAAAACTATAATTTCCAACCGGACGTTACATGTCGCGCGAGTTGTACCCCAATGTTATTCCCATAATGTTAACTCGTCTCTCAATGCTCGGCGCGATATCAGTCGGCATACTGTGCACGTACAAACGAGACTTTAAACAGACAAACAAACATTAATACATATAAGTTAACGTGTGTGTATATCTGACTGTATTGGATCGCTGTACGTTTAGTCGGCCAACATCTGTTGCGACAAGGCATTTATCCCTTGATTTAACTACACATCGTTATTAAAGTCATAACGACCGAACCTGACTTCGAAATTTACCAGCGATATATTAGATTATATATACCTTTTAATCACACTCACGGTCCCTTCGACCTGCGACTCGTTAAATGTACATTCACGTACTCCCGAGACAGGTCATCTTCCCGCTATCTGTATAATCAATTGGAATTCAATCCAAATACATCGTTTTCAGGAATGGAAGATATTGTGGGTTTAGTTTGAGGTTGAAACAATGAATATTATGACGCTACTCTGGTAATTAATAGGTTCCAATAGAGTAGCGTTTTCCATGGATATCACATCATAATAAGCCCACGCTTCTTGCCTTGTTGCCTATATTTTAGCCTGCATCAGCTAGACTTGGGTTAGCAAACCAACAACCGATTATTTTGTGCCCTAACTTTCGGTTTGGCAACAGCCAAATCCGGGAATAGCACAGACAACCCATCCTTTCAGAACATCTGTCCAGATAAGGACCCAGGTACACGCGTTTCCCCGGTACGATTCTCAATACAGATCAGATATATTAATGCACATTATTCTTACTCAGCCATGATCTCAATATTTGACAACATTCTGTAATATTCACCTGGCACAGAGAAAAGCGGGAAGGTTTCAATTCCTTTCCATACATTTTGTCGACCATCCTATTATACTCACTTTTCTCTGTATAGTTGAATGATACAGCACGCCGGGAGGACGCAAAAAGTCCGTCACAAGTTCGTAGACGCCAATTGTGGGATATTTGTGGATATCCTGATGAAGAATGTCTCAGTCAACCGAGGATTGGATAATAACAAGGGTTTATTAACCAAACAGATAGATTACATAGAGAGAATGGCTGAGGGGCTCTCCCCAGGTAGTCAGCTGAAGTGACCCAGGTAAAAGACCCAGATAGATCTCAAGAGGAGATCTATATAGTTAACAGGAGGGGGTGTGGTCCCATTTGATAGGTCAGATGGGGGGGAGGGGGTACAGGTTTGGGGACAGAGGGGAGGGGGGTGATTCCACAGAGAGGGGGGGGGGGGCACAGGTAAGGGGATACAGGGGAGGGGGATATCTTATTCCACAGAGAGGGGGGGGGCATAGGTAAGGGGATACAGGGGAGGGGGATATATTTACATGAGGACAATATATTATACCACAGAACCGAAGTGACCCAAACTTAAGTCAAGCGAACCAGAGTCAAACTTAGGGTACCCCAGCACAGCACAGCACACCACACACTGTTTCCCTGGTTCATACAGTACAAGGAATTACCCTGGCATCTACTTGAATGACTTATGCTGCTTCAGCCTGTTCTTGGAACCGAAGTGACCCAAACTTAATTGTCAAGCGAACCAGAGTCAAACTTAGGGTACCCCAGCTTTAGTGTGTGTGTGTGTGTGAGAGAGAGAACAGGGTACAATAGACTCGAGCGCTAAACCATGACTGCGTTTTGACAGGAAATGTCTGGAAATGCGACTAACTCACCTGCCAGTTGGAACGCCTTGACCTCCCACCTGAGCAACGTCATGCTGAAAGGTAAGAGGATGTTTCGATATGTGTTGCCTTGTCCAACGAGAGTTAAATCATCTCCTATCAGGTAAATCATCTCCTATCAGGCTGTCTGGCTGCAGGTTCAACAAGTTAAATCATCTCCTATCAGTCTGCCTGTAGGTTCATATAAAACCATTGAAACAATAGAAAAAAGATGCAGGTGCGTTGAAAAAGGAGTCCAAAGAAGTGGGCGCAGGCGAGCGTTTTGAGCCCCAGATGTTCATTAACCCCCGCATGGCTTCCCCTCAGATGCACATCGTGAACCTCAAGTCGTCCTACGGCGGGAACACGTCGCTGGGCGTCGCCGACCCCGCCGGGCTGGCTGCCTTCGGCTTCTTCAACGAGGTGAGGATGTGTGTGTGTGTGTTTGGGCGTTCGAACGTTCGGACCTTCGTTCATTACGTTGGCATTCAAATTCTAAATCAACATTAGAAAATTTTCATTTTTAATTAAAAAAATAAATCTATTTTTAATTGTTTATGTCTATTCATTCTGTTTAAACCAATGGGGTTTTTCTTCACAGTTGCAGATAGAGATTAGGCTACACTAATATTATAGTATTAAAAACTGATGAATTATATTCATTAAAGAAAGTTGATTTAATAAAAGAAAAAGACTCACTTTATTCAAATTGAGGATTTAGTTTGAGGATATTTATATATATAAAAAAAGAAATAATTTTTTTTTTTTTTAAGATTTTTTTTTAATTAAAAACGTAGGATCAAATGTCCGTTTGAAAAACCCTGACGAAGTTCGAATCCCAAAAACAGGCTTCGGGGACAGCTTTAGTGTGTGTGTGTGTGTGTGTGTGTGTGAGAGAACAGGGTACAATAGACTCGAGCGCTAAACCATGACTGCGTTTTGACAGGAAATGTCTGGAAATGCGACTAACTCACCTGCCAGTTGGAACGCCTTGACCTCCCACCTGAGCAACGTCATGCTGAAAGGTAAGAGGATGTTTCGATATGTGTTGCCTTGTCCAACGAGAGTTAAATCATCTCCTATCAGGCTGTCTGGCTGCAGGTTCAACAAGTTAAATCATCTCCTATCAGTCTGGCTGCAGGTTCAACAAGTTAAATCATCTCCTATCAGTCTGCCTGTAGGTTCAACAAGGTAAATCATCTCCTGTCTGGCTGCAGGTTCAACAAGTTAAATCATCTCCTATCAGGCTGACTGTCTGCAGGGTTCAACAAGTTAAACCAAGACCTTTTAAGGCTTTAAATGGAGAATTATGAACGTAATACTTTTTAAGACTTGTTAACCCTTTCACTATCACACTACAGACGGTTAACCCTTTCACTATCACACGACAGACAGTTAACCGGTCTGTGTCTGTGTCTCTGAGGATGTGTGTCTGCGTCTCTTTTCTGAGGATGTGTGTCTCTTCTTTGAGGATGTGTGTCTGTGTCTCTTCTTCTTTGAGGACGTGTGTCTCTTCGTCTCTGAGAAAGTGTGTCTGTGTCTCTTCGTCTTCAGGTCAGCACGCGTCCCTGCCAGCAGGCCTTTCGCTGGACGATCTGCTAGAAAGAGTGGATCGTACCAAGTACTACCGCTACCTGGGCTCCTTGACCACCCCCGCCTGCAACGAGGCTGTGGTTTGGACCGTGTTCAAGGACTCGATCAAAATCAGCAAAGATTTGGTGAGGTTTCATTTCATCATAGATGTTAGCTAGCTGGCACCACAAGTCTCAAGAGAGATGTAAATGATCGACCACAGGAAAAAAGGTACATAATGTACATTATGTTATATCCTCATACGTCTTGTATAAGTCAGCAAAAGTCAAAAAGTGACCGGTAGTCGAACCAACAATGATTGTAGTTGTGGTTTGAGTGCTCTCACCACTTGACTAAGCATCCCACCCTGAAACAAACACAGCTCTCACCACTAGACTAAGACGACACCCACCCTGATACAAACACTGTGACAGACCCTCTAAACACTGATAGACCCTCTAAACACTGTGATAGATCCTCTAAACACTGATAGATCTATCAGTGTTTAGAGGTGTCACAGTGTTTGTCGCAATTGAGTGATTAAAAAAAATCGCACTCGTGTGAAGTGAGGGGTGCTCTTATCATCGTACATCATCTCACCTCTCTTCCTCACTTTTTTATTTTTGTGTCTATCAGCTGCTGCTCGACAGTTTGACCCCAAGCTGACCGACCAGGACTACAGCGAAACTGTCAAGAAGTGGCTTCGTTATGCGCCAGACCGGGAGGGAGGCATCTCAAGGAACCGAAGTGACCCAAACTTAAGTCAAGCGAACCAGAGTCAAACTTAGGGTACCCCAGCACAGCACAGCACACCACACACTGTTTCCCTGGTTCATACAGTACAAGGAATTACCCTGGCATCTACTTGAATGACTTATGCTGCTTCAGCCTGTTCTTGGAACCGAAGTGACCCAAACTTAATTGTCAAGCGAACCAGAGTCAAACTTAGGGTACCCCAGCACAGCACAGCTACCCCAGCACAGCACAGCACACACTGTTTCCCTGGTTCATACAGTACAAGGAATTACCCTGATGGACACTGTTCTTCCATGGACGGCATCTACTTGAATATGCTGCTTCAGCCTGTTCTTGGAACCGAAGTGACCCAAACTTAATTGTCAAGCGAACCAGAGTCAAACTTGGGGTACCCCAGCACACTGTTTCCCTGGTTCATACAGTACAAGGAATTACCCTGGACACTGTTCTTCCATGGACGGCATCTACTTGAATGACTTATGCTTCAGCCTGTTCTTGCAGTGTTTATTTTTTTTATTTTTAATTTTAACCTTTATTTACCCAGGGTAGGTTCGCTGAGCACAGATGCTCTTTTTCAGCTACGCCCTGCTTCACATTCACAGAGTTCCATTCACACCTGGGAGCTGCCCAGGCCTAACAAAATTAATAGTTGGTTTCAGGTTGCCGACCGACCCTCCCGATTTAGGTGCGACCCAATATATTTTATGAGTTTTTAGAAAAATATATATATTTTTTTTTAATAAAGTTTCATAGAAATCTTAGTCAAACATTTAGTATTATGGATATTAAACATGCTGGCAGAGTACATGCATCCATGTTGTTGTGAACATTTTAATTAAATAAAGAAATTCCCTATCCATAGTCGCCGTGGGAAAGAATAAAATAAAAAAATAAAATAAAATAAATTCCCTACCTACCCATGGCCAAACTGACAACCAACCTGAAACCAACTATTAATTTTGTTAGGCCCCAGTACAACCACAGTCTGACACTGTTGGCCACTGAGCAACTCCACTGGAGCAGTTGGGGGTTTAGTGCCTTGCTCAAGGGCACTTCAGCGGTTGGTGTTAAGGGTATGGGAGAGAGTTATATGGGAGAGAGTTATAGAAACATTAGGGGTGTAACGGTACACAAAATCCACGGTTCGGTACGTACCTCGGTTTTGAAGACACGGTTCGGTATTATTTTCGGTACAGTGGGGGGGGGGGGGTAATCCAAAAGAAATTGCTTTTCATTTATCTATTTATTTAACTGTATTAAACAATATAAAACGAATTGGCCATAATTGACTGAGCAAACTAATGCTTACTGCTGTAACCTACTAATAACACTTAAGTAAATCTGAAGATTATTATATAGCAGATGCCTTGGAGGATAAGTCGTGGACAACTGTAGATCATCTAAGCTCCACTGTGTTTAAATTCAAATCCTATGCCATTGTTTATATTTAACCCTTGTGTCTGAAAACTAAAGTATTATACTCTTATAAACTCCATAAAAAGATTATGTTGAAATAATTTCCCACTTTCTTTTCCATAAATATTTTATTCAACTTCAGCCCTGATCATAACCATTTTTTATATTATTTTTGTAATGAAATACTCCCACTTTTCTGAAAAGAGTTGTTAAATATGACAAAAAAAATAATATGTGGTGGTTATGATCGGGCTGAAGTGGAATAAACAATTTATGAAGAGTAAAAAAAAAAATACAAGATAATTAAAAGATTATGCCACATATTATGTTGGCTCATCACTGCAAAGTTATCAAACAAATACGAATCTGATCAGACACAAGGGTTAAGTTGTTGTTCCCTTTCTAATTTCCTCAAACATCTAGAATGTGATCAATATTATTTGACAATTGATGCTTTTTGTTGGACATTTCAGTCAGTAGTGAGCTCATACTTTGAGCTCATAAATTTATAGTTAAAATGATTGCAATCTTGTCTTCGTTGTGCATGAATGCGTGTGCTCACCACACACAACATGTGTCACTATTCTGGCAGTGGCTATATTGTTAATGAAAGCCTGTTATAAGGTCTGTTATTTGTTTTTTGTAAAGTTTTAGTCACTGGAAGTTCTGATACCCTAGAAAAAAATAAAATTTCATTTTAAAAGCCATGTTGTCATTTTTGTTCACACATTTTTGGAAATATGGTCATATAAGAATTTTATTATTATTTATTTAACAATAGTGTGTTTAACAGCAGGAAAAAAACATGTAATGTTATGATGTATACATATCAGCAGCAATATTTTAATGTAAAATGTACATTAATCAGTATTGATTCCTTAACTTTACAAGTTACAAGTAGATGTACAAGTTACAAATGTACAAGTAGAGTACCATTTAGATTATGGTTGAATAAACATTGATGTCTAACATTGATTCAATATAAAATCAACTAAAATGTGCATGTAGATTACCATTTAGATTATGGTTGAATAAACATTGATGTCTAACATTGATTCAATATAAAATCAACTAAAATGTGCATGTAGATTACCATTTAGATGATGGTTGAATCAACATTGATATAGTATCAGCTATGGTTGACACCTAATGTTGATTCAACGTTAGGGTCATAGACAACGATCTATATAATTTAGATGTCAGGCTTCAACATAGATTCAATATTTCTGCTGAACCCTATTTCAACGTTGATTCACTCATTTTTTGCTATCTGGGTTCTGAGAGCTAACGTTGATACCTGGCTGGTGCTAACTAACTGGAGCCTGCGCCGGTCTGTCTGTCGAAGACCGAGGGAACCGCATCAGGCTTCAGCTGATTAGTGGTCTTCTGGACAAACCTTCCACCCCCAACAACATAATCCGAGGCAATGAAGTGTACGCTGGAGATCTTCATTCCCTGTCCAACAGGCTGATCGCGCCGCCTGAGTGCAGCTAACAGTAGCTACTGTCTGTAACTGTGATGCATTTTCTGTTGCAGTCCAATGTTCACCAAAACACACACCCACACACTTATAATTTGTTCCTCAACGTTATATAGACAGGTCATGTTTTGTAAACTAACGTTATGTTTAGAATGGAATGAATACATGGGTCGGGAAAGATAGTTAGCTCAAAGCTAATCCGGCCTGTTTAACCACTAGCTTCTGTTAGCTAATGCTGGCTGAGCAAGGAAACTAACAGTAAACGTTTTTACATGAAATACAGCCCAAAAACCCTGCTGACAAACGTTTGCTTATTAAATACATTCTATACTATAATAATACAAACGTTTCATTGCCTCTCTGTGATGACAAAGTTGTTTAAATAAGGGGAGAAAAGTAGCTAAAACCAATGTATTTGGATGGGACAGGAAGTGCCATTGGCAACCGGAAGTCAGCCGGAAGTGGCTACATTCAGATTGTGCAAGTGGAGAATAGGTTGAAGCTTCATCATCCTTACACAGCTTGCACAGGGAGAGATCTTATGTCCCATATGTGATGAACAGAAGTAAGCTCAACACTGCAGTGATGAGTGAAATTATTGGTTCTGTGTTTCAGGTTCATGGTAGAGGGGTCTACAGTCAAATTGTGAACTTATCATTTAACAGCATCATAATTTTTTTTGTTTGCTGTTTAGTGTTAGTCTCATTGTATTTAAAGAAGGCTAGACGCCGCAGAGAGGGAAGACGACACACTGGAGTGGCAGGAGAGTCCAGGCTGATGAGAGGTCCCTATGTGTACGGGTGGCAAAACAGCGCCAGTGTCCTCTCCATTCACACTCCATTGGGAGCAATTAGGGGTTACAGGGGCACTGCCATGCTAGACTAACTTAGGTTATTTTGATTGAATGTTTAAATTATGCATAGATTTAGTAAAATATGATTTCCCCCAATAGTATTGAGTTAACCTATGATTCCTTCCTATCCCTAGGTGTGTGAGGTGGGGCCCAGCAGACATACCGGACGGGGAGACAGAGGAAGCCTTGGGGGGCTTTGAAAAGGGATCTGCGGAACATCTACTCAGGCATGCAATCTACTTTACTTTTGGTGAATTGACACATGAATAAACATCCCACATTAAAGGGGGACTATCTTATAAATGGCCTTTTTGAGTGTTTAGCATTGTTTCCTAGCTATGTGAACTTATATTAATATGATCTCATCCTAATGATTGAAAATAAACTAAATGATTGTATTTTGTCATTTGTTTTTCATCAGAAATTTGCATGTTGCCTAATGGAGCTTGGAAGAAGGTACATTTTACCTAACTACTGCTTTTCAATGTCTACAACTGCCCTACACTGTAATCACAGTAATAATAATAATCTGAACTACCCACCTCATACTATAGTCTATACTCATATACTCTGTATGATAGCATGTACAACAGTGCTTTATATACCCATATTTATACTGACATTTATATTCTTATATTTACTGCCTATATATATATACAGATTTGTCTGACTATACCTGCATATAACCCCTCAATATACTTACTTATACACCTGCAAATAACCCATAGCTCTGTATGAAAGAATGTATAAATGCTGTATACACATATATTATATATATATATATATATATACATTTATTCTCACCACATATATATCTATCCACACCTGTCTGTATTTACCTGCACATAATCCTTTTACATATCTGTAGATATATCTATATCTGTACATATCCTATTCTCTTACTAGTTACACTGCTGGTCAGTGATCAGTATGACTACTACCATACTGTCCTTACACCTGTATCACTGTACATATTATAGTACAACTCTGTACATACATCCGATTACTACTACACACAGTAGTGCTAATTTGTATAATTTTGTACCCAGTTAATCACCCATACATTGTATATTGCTGTTGCACTTTACTGCTACATTTGCACTCTGGTTGGATGCCAAACTTATCTTCGTTGTACTGTACTTGTGCTGTACAATGACAATACACTTTAATCTATCTATTTAGAAATTGTGTTAATGATGTTTTGCCTGTTGGGCAAACTAATTTCAATTATACACTACAATCAATCTCTACCCAATTCAGCAGGACGGGACATTGACCCTTGTAGACCTGTAGTAATCACCTATATATTTGTTTAGCTATAATCATATTCTTCTAATGTATTTGTTTAATATTATTATTATAATTTCCCCTTTTCTTATGATTTAAATTGTTACCTCACCTGCACGTCCACTTTATAAACATTGTATAGTATATTTCTATGGTGTATTTTTATGTGTGTGAATAAAATTAAATCAAAATTAAATCAAATTGGCAATAATCTGAAGAAAAATTACTTGTTTCAATCCCCTTTCTGTCCTCAGGTCAATGAGAAGTGGACGTCCGGCTGTGAGGACTGTGTGTGAGGAGGAGACACCGGGTGTCACTCAGATCAGCTGTAAACCTGTGCCCTGCAAAGTCCAGCCAACCCTCGTCTGTGACCAGGAAGGTCAGGTCAAGGTCACAGAGACTGTGGGCTGCTGTGAGAAGCAAGTGTGCAGTGAGTATTCTGACCTGGGATCAGTCAGTCTAATTACAAAAAAATAAGAAGAGAGAGAGCACAAGTACAGATGATAATTATAGTATGAGAAGATAGAAATATAGATAGAAATAGAAATACTTTAATCATGCCGATGGAAATTTTGCACTACAAATCGCTCACAGTAAACATTTAGGTAAAACAATTAGTCACGAATAGGAATAAAAAATAAGCCTAAGAATAAAGAATAAAATAAGCCTAAGAATAAAATAATAATAATAAAATACGGTCCGGGATTTACATTTCCTATGTTATGTATATACATTCTAATATAAAATATACAGTAAAAATATACCGAAATCTACAGTAAGTGCACAGTAAGTGTAATATTGAACAATGTTGTTTTAAAAGTAAAAGTCCAGGAAGATGGTAACTGTCACCCTGTGCTCAGTGATGCAGTGAGGGACAGTGATGCAGTGAGGCGCAGTGAGGCTCAGTGATGCAGTGAGGCACAGTGATGCAGTGAGGCACAGTGATGCATTGTAAAGTCTGATGGCTGTCGGAATGAAAGACTTCCTGCAGCTTCACATTCATAATTAATTATATGCCAATATTAAATCAATTTGATGCTTTGAAGGCACAACAATTGCATTTCCCATTATTAGGTTAGAAATTACATTTGCCAGATTTAACGTGATTTAACGGATTTAAGTCAAAACGTATTTGATTACATCTATTCCCATCTTGTATTGTACAGTAAAATAACAAAATAAATAATAAAAAAAATTATTGTGGTATAAACACTTACGTTCGTCTATCCGAATACAGATACAGATATTTGTGTTGGTTGAATAGATACAGATACAGAAACAGATAATGACATCTCCGCACACCCCTACTAGGCAAGCGTCTATGTTATTTAAGCATGGAGGAAGCATGGAGCCATTCTAAACAAACCCTTCATTTCATCGTCTTGTTTCACCAAAGTAATCATTTCTAATAAATAATCTTGTATTTAAGAGATTCACTGAAAATAAATGATAGTTTCCGAGCATGGATTCCGTTCAAACCCCAGCAGGGGGCCTTTCTGCGTGGAGTTTGCATGTTCTCCCCATGAGTTTTTGAAAATGTAAGAAATACTGGTAGAAAATTGTTATTTATTTATTATTATTATTATTATTATTATTATTATTATTATTATTATTATTATTATTATTATTATTATTATTATTATTATTATTATTATTATTATTATTATTATTATTATTATTATTATTATTATTATTATTATTATTATTATTATTATTATTATTATTATTATTATTATTATTATTATTATTATTATTATTATTATTATTATTATTATTATTATTATTATTATTATTATTATTATTATTATTATTATTATTATTATTATTATTATTATTATTATTATTATTATTATTATTATTATTATTATTATTATTATTATTATTATTATTGCAGCTTTAACTATTTGTGTCTTTTGACAGAGTGTGAGGGGAAGTGTTCTACTGTTGAGCCTTCTTGCCCCGCCGGAGAAAAGCTAAATACCACCAGGGGAGTCTGCTGCCCCAAGTTCACCTGCGGTAAGTGTGTGTGTGTGTGTGTGTGTGTGTGTGTGTAGGTGTGTGTGTGTGTGTGTGTGTGTGTGTGCACGCGTGCGTCTGCGTGCACGCAAGCGCGCGCGTGTGTTGCCTATACTCAATTTATACCTACTGTACCTACTGTCTACAACTGCCCTACACTGTAATCATAATAATCTTAACTACCCCCTCATACTATAGTCTACCAATTTACTTTATAACAGTGCTGTATATACCGCAATAACCGCATATTCACATTCATATTTTTATATTTACCGCATATATATATCAACTTCAACTTCAAATTACTTTATTTTCCTTTCGGAACTTCATTTGTGCAGTGGTTAAAAGACAAACATACAGTCACAATACATAGACACTCACCACTACAGTACTCTATATACATTATTTATCTGAATATACCCGCATATAACCCCTCTATATACTTACTTATACACCTGCATATAACCCGTAGCTCTGTATGATGGCATGTACAATAATACTGTATATTTATTCTCACCACATATATATCTATCAACACCTGTCTCTATTTACTGCACATACTGTAGTAATTTTAAATATCTGTAGATACTATTATCTATACTGTATCTGTACATATCCTAGTTGCGCTGCTGGCCAGTATGACTTACTACCATAGTATCTTTATACCTGTATCACTGTACATGTTATACTACAACTCTGTACATACATCTGATTAGCACTACACTCAGTAGTACTAATTTGTATATTTTTTACCCAGTTTAAATCACCTGTACATTGTATATTGCTGTTGCACTTTACTGTTACATTTGCACTCTGGTTGGATGGCAAAATTATTTCCGTTGTACCTTGTGCTGCATGATGACAACATGTGAATCTAATCGAATCGATTTGTGTGGTTACCTTGTGACACACAATTACCACGCCTTGCGTTCTGTACCATTGTTAAAAGTCGTGTCCTTGTTCTTTCTCCCACAGTCGATAATCATCACGTGTGCGTTTTCAACAACGCTGAGTATAAGGTGAGCGATCACAAGTGACTCCAAATGGATCCCGTATAAATAGAATTGAATTGAACTTATTTGAGCTATTTTACAATGAAAACGTGTGACTCTGGTGTGATGGTGGTGATACAGAACACACATGGGACATGTGAATACTGTATAGAGGAGCAGCACAGTGCCACACGCCACGAGGCAATGACACTTTAAAGGGACAGTTCACCCCAAAATGTTCCCCTTATATCACACAAAAACGTTCTGGATGGATAGATAGTGGGTTTAAAAAATTATTCTGAATATGAATGTGTACAGTGATCCATCAACTTGTCTGATCGACCCCCCCCCCCCCCCCCCCCCCCCTCTCCTCAACCCTCCCCATCCAGCCTGGAGACGTTGTGTCTGTCATGCAATGTCTGAAGTGCATTTGTACTGACACGGTCGGTCCCGACCACCGCTTTGAAGTGAAATGTAACCCTATACCATGTGACATACACTGCCCACTGGTAAGAGCTTAGGTCTGTCTGTCTGTCTGTCTGTCTGTCTGTCTGTCTGTCTGTCTGTCTGTCTGTCTGTCTGTCTGTCTGTCTGTCTGTCTGTCTGTCTGTCTGTCTGTCTGTCTGTCTGTCTGTCTGTCTGTCTGTCTGTCTGTCTGTCTGTCTGTCTGTCTCTCTCTCTCTCTCTCTCTCTCTCTCTCTCTCTCTCTCTCTCTCTCTCTCTAGTGTCTGTGATTTGGATCTTGTCCTATATTATCTTTTCTGTTGTTGCCAGCTTACTTGATTGTATTGCATTTCAAACTATGCATGCTATGAGAAAAGTTATAGAAGACAGAGTATCTGTTTTAGGTTTGAATGTTCAACCTATGTCTGTGCCTGTGCGTGTGTGTGTGTGTGTGTGTGTGTGTGTGTGTGTGTGTGTGTCTTCAGGGTTATGAGTACCGTGTAACCCCTGGCAAATGCTGCGGGACCTGCGTCCAGACAAGTTGTGTCGTCTTGCTACCAGGAAACCTCACTCACACGGTCAAGGTTTGTGTGTGCATACTGAGGACCCCCCCTAGGCACCTAAAACACATGGAAATCACATGACATAAATCTGTTTCTATCATTTATTTGGTCACTACCGCCATGGTAGTGACCAAAGAAGTACAGTATGCCATGTACCACTGTACCATCAGTGGCATGGTGTAAAGTGGATTATACCATGGTGTAATGTCTATGGTTCACAGAGTCGACATTATGTTTATTCTATTCAGTGAGTTGGTAATGTTTAGTTCCAACCTACAGAGGGCGCTCTATGTTTTACTCCTCAAGAGCAAGACCTTTTTTTTTTTTTCCAGGGAGAAGTTTTGTTGTGCTAGTTTTAGCCATGACAGCAGTGTCTCAAAATTCTCATATTGGCGCATTCTTCCAATTCTCCTCTCACAATATTCACCCTCACTGAACTGAGTCGTTTGAAAATGTGCCTATATGTGATGTCATATAGTCACTGCTGCATGTTAATGTGGCTCCTCAGGCACCTGCACCGCACCCCAGTCCACATTAGCTCAAAACGGCTCGAGATCTTGAGGTAGAAAAATGCTGTTTTTGAGGACTTGATTAGAAATACAAAACAATGAATAAAAAAAATATATATATTACAGAGGTGTTCCATAGACTCACAGGAATTGTGTAAAAGTGCCCAAATAGTGAAAGAAATAGTAAAATAGTTCCCCTTTAAGCAAAAAGGCCACCTTAATATTCAGAATGAGTAATGATGAGATAGCATGAAATTAAAGGTTTGCCACTCAATTTCCCAGAGGTGGCGACATCAAATTTAATTGTTGTTACTTGGGTACTCATTACATGTATTTGTATGTCTGTACAAAGAGGAAGGGATGGGTGGGGCAGAGAGCAGAACTTCTGATGGAGAGGACCTACGTCATCCTGCAGCGGTACTTGAACAAAATGCCTGCACCAATGATGGTGGAGCTCAAAGAGGAATGGCCTTTTCTCTTCGCTCAGACGGGGCTTTTCTCCCACTTTGGCCTCCTGACAGACACCGATGCCCTTCAAAAGATCCAAGATGCCCTGGGTCAGAGAGGACGGACCATCCTGCAGTTCTGCCAGAAACTGGACAACCCGGAGATCAGGGAAGTTCTGGCCAGATATGATCCAGAGGCTTCGAAGAAGACTCCTTATGGTGTACTTCAAGGAGCCTACGGAGAAACTGCTGCTCGGAGTTGATGTAAGTTTTATTTATTTAAATAATAAAATATTTGAAATGCTAAACGAGTGATTACAAACCCTACAAACACTGTGATAGACCCTCTAAACACTGTGATAGACCCGACAAACACTGTAAACACTGTGATAGATCTATCACAGTGTTTAGAGGGTATATCACAGTGTTTAGAGGGTCTATCACAGTATTTAGAGGGTCTATCAGTGTTTAGAGGGTCTATCACAGTGTTTGTAGGGTCTATCACAGTGTTTGTAGGGTCTATTACAGTGTTTAGAGGGTCTATCACACCCTCTAAACACTGATAGACCCTCTAAACACTGGGACAGACCCTCTAAACACTGTGACAGACCCTCTAAACACTGATAGACCCTCTAAACACTATGATAGACCCTCTAAACACTGTGATAGACCCTCTAAACACTGTGATAGACCCTCTAAACACTGTGATAGACCATCTAAACACTGATAGACCCTCTAAACACTGTGACAGACCCTCTAAACACTGTAACAGACCCTCTAAACACTGTGACAGACCCTCTAAACACTGTGATAGACCCGACAAACACTGTGATAGACCCGACAAACACTGTGATAGACCCTCTAAACACTGTGATAGACCCTCTAAACACTGTGACAGACCCTCTAAACACTGATAGACCCTCTAAACACTGTGATAGACCCTCTAAACACTGATAGACCCTCTAAACACTGTGACAGACCCTCTAAACACTGTAACAGACCCTCTAAACACTGTGACAGACCCTCTAAACACTTTGATAGACCCGACAAACACTGTGATAGACCCTCTAAACCCTGATAGATCTATCACAGTGTTTGTCGGGTCTATCACAGTGTTTAGAGGGTCTATCAGTGTTTAGAGGGTCTATCACAGTGTTTAGAGGGTCTATCACAGTGTTTGTAGGGTCTATCACAGTGTTTAGAGGGTCTATCAGTGTTTAGAGGGTATGTCACAGTGTTTAGAGGGTCTATCACAGTGTTTATAGGGTCTATCAGTGTTTAGAGGGTATGTCACAGTGTTTAGAGGGTCTATCACAGTGTTTATAGGGTCTATCAGTGTTTAGAGGGTCTATCACAGTGTTTAGAGGGTCTATCACACCCTCTAAACACTGATAGACTCTCTAAACACTGTGACAGACCCTCTAAACACTGTGATAGACCCTCTAAACACTGATAGACCCTCTAAACACTGTGACAGACCCTCTAAACACTGTAACAGACCCTCTAAACACTGTGACAGACCCTCTAAACACTGTGACAGACCCTCTAAACACTGTGATAGACCCGACAAACACTGTGATAGACCCTCTAAACACTGTGATAGATCTATCACAGTGTTTGTCGGGTCTATCACAGTGTTTAGAGGGTCTATCACAGTGTTTGTAGGGTCTATCACAGTCTTTAGAGGGTCTATCAGTGTTTAGAGGGTATGTCACAGTGTTTAGAGGGTCTATCACAGTGTTTATAGGGTCTATCAGTGTTTAGAGGGTCTATCACAGTGTTTAGAGGGTCTATCACACCCTCTAAACACTGATAGACCCTCTAAACACTGTGACAGACCCTCTAAACACTGTATCAGACCCTCTAAACACTGTGACAGACCCTCTAAACACTGTGATAGACCCTCTAAACACTGATAGACCCTCTAAACACTGTGACAGACCCTCTAAATACTGTAACAGACCCTCTAAACACTGTGACAGACCCTCTAAACACTTTGATAGACCCGACAAACACTGTGATAGACCCTCTAAACACTGTGATAGATCTATCACAGTGTTTGTCGGGTCTATCACAGTGTTTAGAGGGTCTATCAGTGTTTAGAGGGTCTATCACAGTGTTTAGAGGGTCTATCACAGTGTTTGTAGGGTCTATCAGTGTTTAGAGGGTCTATCAGTGTTTAGAGGGTATGTCACAGTGTTTAGAGGGTCTATCACAGTGTTTATAGGGTCTATCAGTGTTTAGAGGGTCTGTCACAGTGTTTAGAGGGTCTATCACACCCTCTAAACACTGATAGACCCTCTAAACACTGACAGACCCTCTAAACACTGATAGACCCTCTAAACACTGATAGATCCTCAAAACACTAATAGACCCTATAAACACTGTGACAGACCCTCTAAACACTGACAGACCCTCTAAACACTGTGACAGACCCTCTAAACACTGTGACAGACCCTCTAAACACTGTAACAGACCCTCTAAACACTGTAACAGACCCTCTAAACACTGATAGACCCTATAAACACTGACAGACCCTCTAAACACTGTGACAGACCCTCTAAACACTGTGACAGACCCGACAAACACTGTGATAGACCCGACAAAAACTGTGATAGACCCTCTAAACACTGATAGATCTATCACAGTGTTTAGAGGGTCTATCAGTGTTTAGAGGGTCTATCACAGTGTTTGTAGGGTCTATCACAGTGTTTAGAGGGTCTATTACAGTGTTTAGAGGGTCTATCACACCCTCTAAACACTGATAGATCTATCAGTGTTTAGAGGTGTCACAGTGTTTGTCGGGTCTGTCACAGTGTTTAGAGGGTCTGTCACAGTGTTTAGAGTATCTGTCACCGTGTTTAGAGGGTCTAGCAGTGTTTAGAGGGTGTGATAGACCCTCTAAACACTGTGATAGATCTAGAAGTGCATGGATACAAATTGTATTGCCTAGCCCTAGATGGTGTCAGGCTAGGCGATTGCTTAATTCTCTTTCCTGTCCAGTCTAACTGGATGCTGACTGTAGCTTGTTACTGTAGACCTACAGAGTGAGTAATTGAGTGATTAAAAAAAATCGCACTCGTGTGAAGTGAGGGGTGCTCTTATCATCGTACATCATCTCACCTCTCTTCCTCACTTTTTTATTTTTGTGTCTATCAGCTGCTGCTCGACAGTTTGACCCCAAGCTGACCGACCAGGACTACAGCGAAACTGTCAAGAAGTGGCTTCGTTATGCGCCAGATCGGGAGGGAGGCATCTCAAGGAACCGAACTTAAGTCAAGCGAACCAGAGTCACACACTGTTTCCCTGGTTCATACAGTACAAGGAATTACCCTCATGGACACTGTTCTTCCATGGACGGGATCTACTTGAATGACTTGCTGCTTCAGCCTGTTCTTGGAACCGAAGTGACCCAAACTTAATTGTCAAGCGAACCAGAGTCAAACTTGGGGTACCCCAGCACACTGTTTCCCTGGTTCATACAGTACAAGGAATTACCCTCATGGACACTGTTCTTCCATGGACGGCATCTACTTGAATGACTTGCTGCTTCAGCCTGTTCTTGCAGTGTTTATTTTTTTTATTTTTTATTTTAACCTTTATTTACCCAGGGTAGGTTCGCTGAGCACGGATGCTCTTTTTCAGCTACGCCCTGCTTCACATTCACAGAGTTCCATTCACACCTGGGAGCTGCCCAGGCCTAACAAAATTAATAGTTGGTTTCAGGTTGCCGACGACCCTGCCGATTTAGGTGCGACCCAATATATTTTATGAGTTTTTAGAAAAAATTATAAAAAAAAAAATCCTTTTTTTTTTTTTTTTTTATAAAGTTTCATAGAAATCTTAGTCAAACATTTAGTATTATGGATATTAAACATGCTGGCAGAGTACATGCATCCATGTTGTTGTGAACATTTTAATTAAATAAAGAAATTCCCTATCCATAGTCGCCGTGGGAAAGAATAAAATAAAAAAATTAAATTAAATAAATTCCCTACCTACCCATGGCCAAACTGACAACCAACCTGAAACCAACTATTAATTTTGTTAGGCCCCAGTACAACCACAGTCTGACACTGTTGGCCACTGAGCAACTCCACTGGAGCAGTTGGGGGTTTAGTGCCTTGCTCAAGGGCACTTCAGTGGTTGGTGTTAAGTCAAGTCAAGTCAAGTCAAGAGTTTTAATTGTCACGGCATACAGGTATACAATGAAATGCGGCTGGTCTTGCCCGCGACGATGTGCAATACAGTGGTACAACATATAATAGAATCCAATAAAATACAGTGGTACAACATATTAATAGAATCCAATAAAACAGTGCAATAAACAGGTACATGGTGTGCCATCTCGGTATCTGTACATTAGTATTTACAGAGCATATAGGACATGCTAGGTAGCTTTAGTAGTGCAATACACTGTTCCTGATGCTATACTACTTTAAGTGGCCTTTCCTCTGGCCATAAGTGTGCGTGTGTGCGGCATGAGTGTTAAAGTGGCTGCTAGTGTGTGAGCGTGCTCAGCGTGCGTGTCGTGTATGTGCTTGTGTGTGGATAGTTCAGTTTCTGTGTCTCTCAATGTTCATTGTTCAAGGCTCTGATGGCCTGGGGGAAGAAGCTTAGCCTAAGCCTCTCCGTCCTAGTAGCTGGAGTTCGCAGGCGTCTGCCTGACCTCAGCAGCTGGAACAGGCTGTTATTGGGGTGGTGGGGGTCTTTCATTATCCTGCAGGCTCTGGATTTGCACCTCTTGTTGTATAGAGCCTGCAGGGGAGGTAGCGCAATACCCGTGGTACGCTCGGCTGAGCGCACCACTCTCTGTAGGGCCTTCTTGTCCTGTGCCGTGCTGTTCCCATACCAGGCAGTGATGTTTCCGGTCAAGATGCTCTCTACAGCTCCTGAGTAGAAGGACTGGAGTATCTTCCCCGATACTCTGAACTTCCTTAACTGTCTCAGGTGGTAGAGGCGCTGCTTCGCTTTCTTTACTACTGTGTCTATGTGTGTTGACCATGTCAGGTCCTCTGAGATGTGGACCCCCAGGTACTTGAAGCTGCTCACCCTGTCCACGGTAGCCCCGTTAATCGTCAGTGGTGTGTGTGTCTCCTGCTGTCCTCTCCTATAATCCACGATCAGCTCCTTGGTTTTACCAATGTTCAGGAGCAGGCTGTTGTCCTGGCACCAACGTTCCAGTACCTCAACCTCCTCTCGGTAGGCCTTCTCGTCGTTGTCCGAGATCAGCCCCACCACCACCGTGTCGTCGGCGAACTTCACAATGGAGTTGGAGCTGAACTTGGCCGCACAGTCGTGTGTGTAGAGTGAGTACAGCAGGGGGCTTAGAACACAGCCCTGGGGGGACCCGATGCTCAGGGTGATGGTGTTGGAGGTCTGACCCCCCACCCTGACCGCCTGGGGTCTTTCACTCAGAAAGTCCAGTACCCAGGCGCTCAGGGCGGAGCTCAGGCCCAGCTCGATCAGCTTGTCCACCAGTCTGGTGGGGACTATGGTGTTGAACGCTGAGCTGTAGTCAATGAACAACAGTCTCACATAGCCCCCCTTCTGACGGTCAAGGTGGGAGAGAGTGCTGTGCAGTACCTGGGAGACCGCGTCATCAGTGGACCTGTTTGTCCTGTATGCAAATTGCATAGGGTCCATATCACTGGGGAGAGAGGCACAAATGTGGTCCTTGACCAGCCTCTCGAAACATTTCATGACCACAGAGGTGAGTGCCACCGGTCTGTAATCATTTGGACATGTTGGGGAGGGTTTCTTCGGTACAGGGATGATGGTAGACATCTTGAAGCAGGCAGGGACTACTGACTCCGCCAGGGATTGATTAAATATGGCGGTGAACACCGGGGCAAGCTGGTTTGCACAGGACTTAAGTATGCGTCCTGTTATACCATCTGGGCCTGCAGCCTTCCTGGTGTTCACCTGCATAAATGCTCTTCTCACACTGTGTTCCGACAACGAGAGAGCGCCCCCGCCCCCCCGCGGTTGCCCCCCCCCCTCCACAACAGCCGGTGCGCCAGTGACGTCACTCTCTCCCATACTAGTTAAGGGTATGGGAGAGAGTTATATGGGAGAGAGTTATAGAAACATTAGGGGTGTAACGGTACACAAAATCCACGGTTCGGTACGTACCTCGGTTTTGAAGACACGGTTCGGTATTATTTTCGGTACGGGGGGGGGGGGGGGGGGGGGATCCAAAAAAAATTGCTTTTCATTTATCTATTTACTTAACTGTATTAAACAATATAAAACGAATTGGCCATAATTGACTGAGCAAACTAATGCTTACTGCTGTAACCTACTAATAACACTTAAGTAAATCTGAAGATTATTATATAGCAGATGCCTTGGAGGATAAGTCGTGGACAACTGTAGATCATCTAAGCTCCACTGTGTTTAAATTCAAATCCTCTGCCATTGTTATTTAACCCTTGTGTCTGAAAACTAAAGTATTATACTCTTATTAGGGGACTAAATTGAAAAACTCCATAAAAAGATTATGTTGAAATAATTTCCCACTTTCTTTTCCATAAATATTTTATTCAACTTCAGCCCTGATCATAACCATTTTTTATATTATTTTTGTAATGAAATACTCCCACTTTTCTGAAAAGAGTTGTTAAATATGACAAAAAAAATAATATGTGGTGGTTATGATCGGGCTGAAGTGGAATAAACAATTTATGAAGAGTAAAAAAAAAAATACAAGATAATTAAAAGATTATGCCACATATTATGTTCTCTACAAACATAATCACTGCAAAGTTATCAAACAAATACGAATCTGATCAGACACAAGGGTTAAGTTGGTGTTTTTTCCTCAAAAACATCTAGTCTAGTTAATGTGATCAATATTATTTGACAATTGATGCTTTTTGTTGGACATTTCAGTCAGTGAGCTCATACTTTGAGCTCATAAATTTATAGTTAAAATGATTGAGACAACGCAATCTTGTCTTCGTTGTGCATGAATGCGTGTGCTCACCACACACAATATGTGTGTCACTATTCTGGCAGTGGCTATATATGTATTGTTAATGAAAGCTTATAAGGTCTGTTATTTTTTTTTGTGTAAAAGGTATGGTCACTGGAAGTATGATACCCTAGAAAAAAATAAATTTTCATATTAAAGCCATGTTGTCATTTTTGTTCACACATTTTTGGAAATATGGTCATATAAGAATTTTATTATTATTTATTTAACAATAGTGTGTTTAACAGCAGGAAAAAAACATGTAATGTTATGATGTATACATATCAGCAGCAATATTTTAATGTAAAATGTACATTAATCAGTATTGATTCCTTAACTTTACAAGTTACAAGTAGATGTACAAGTTACAAATGTACAAGTAGAGTACCATTTAGATTATGGTTGAATAAACATTGATGTCTAACATTGATTCAATATAAAATCAACTAAAATGTGCATGTAGATTACCATTTAGATTATGGTTGAATAAACATTGATGTCTAACATTGATTCAATATAAAATCAACTAAAATGTGCATGTAGATTACCATTTAGATGATGGTTTAATCAACATTGATATAGTATCAGTTATGGTTGACACCTAACGTTGATTCAACGTGTAAGTCATAGACAACGATCTGTATAATTTCAATGTCAGGCTTCAACATAGATTCAATATTTCTGCCGAACCCTATTTCAACGTTGATTCACTAATTTTTTGCTATCTGGGCTGCTCTCCCCCAGAAAGGACATGTGAGCGCCCCGCGTCGGTCTGGTGAGTGCCGTCTGCTGTGTGTGTGTGTATGTGTGTGTGTGTGTGTGTGTGTGTGTGTGTGTGTGTGTGTGTGTGTGTGTGTGTGTGTGTGTGTGTGTGTGTGTGTGTGTGTGTGTGTGTGTGTGTGTGTGTGTGCGTGCGTGCGTGCACGTGTGTGTGCTGGTGCGTTGTGTGGTGGTTGTGTGTGTGTCTGCAGGCTTTGTATTTACAAATGTATGTATGTGTGTATGTGTCTGTGTGTGTGTAAACATCATCAGCCTGTGTGCGTGTGTCCATGTCTTGCTGTGTGTTTATGTACATGCCTTGTATTCATGCCTATATAAATGTGTGTGTACGCAGGTTTTTTTGTAAACATCTTTGGTCTTTGTGCACGTGGGTATGTGACGTCCACGTCTTGTTTTGCGTGTTTGTGTGCATTCCTTGTATTTATGCGTACGTGCCACTGCCTGGTGTGTGTACAGTACATGTGTGTGTATGTATCTATGACGTATCTGTGTGTGTGTGTGCACAAGGTTTGGGGTAAACAGCAGAGGTCTGTGTGCAAACAACCTACTGCAGTCGCCTCACTCGTCTTCCAACAACTTCAGTGGTTTGATACTTGCAGCAATACAATATGCCGTATATAGAGTTTACGGTGTAACATTTTGCTGCGTCGTGCTTTAACATACGCAGTCTGTCATTTCGGCAACATCCCGGTCTGTTCCTGTACCTTCTCACTTGTTTGACTGAATTGTGTCCCGGCTTGTCGTGCACTGTTGTCCACGGTGCAGCAGCACTGAGTGGCTGCTATGGAACCATAGAGGATGAGGTATATTAAGTCTGCTGACTCAGAGGCTGCCTGGTGCTGTAGTGGAGCAGTGATCAATCACCCCTCTCTCTCTCTCTCTCTCTCTCTCTCTCTCTCTCTCTCTCTCTCTCTCTCTCTCTCTCTCTCTCTCTCTCTCTCTCACACTTTCTTCTTACTCGTCTCCCTCATTCACACTCTTTGCCTCACCCCTTCCCCTTGCTATCTCTTTCACGCCCTCTCTCCCCTCTCTTGTCTCTGTCTTTTTGATACTGTTTCTAACTCTTTCTTCCTCTCTCTCACTGTCTCCCCCTCGTCTCCTGCTATCTCTCTTTCACTCTCTCTCTCTCTCTCTCTCTCTCTCTCTCTCTCTCTCTCTCTCTCTCTCTCTCTCTCTCTCTCTCTCTCTCTCTCGCTCTCTCGCTCTCTCTCTCTCTCTCTCTCAGTCTCTCTCTCCCCTCTCTTGTATTTTTCATACTGTCTCGAACTCTTTCACCCTCTCTCTCTTGCACTGCCTCTCCCCTGTCTCTTGCTATCACTCTCTCTCTCTCTCTCTCTCTCTCTCTCTCTCTCTCTCTCTCTCTCTCTCTCTCTCTCTCTCTCTCTCTCTCTATCTCTTGCCATTTCCCCACATGGAATGCACCTGCTGCTAGTGTTCCCATTTTCAAAAAGAATATGGTGGCTCGTTCACTTGTCAACTTTCTCTTTTTGAAAGTTTAACCTAAAATATGTTTCTGGCAAAATAATTTGTGGTAAGTTTGATATGATACTGCTGTATCTTGAGTCATATTTGATCTCCAATGCCTAGTTTGACAGTTTGATCAGAACTATGTTCAATGGTAGAGGCTTCTTATATAAACACTGCATTGTTTTGCTGATGCTCTAGTGACATCTAGTGGCTGGAACTACTTATTATGCCGTATTCACATGATATGCTTGCCTTAGCCCGTATCACGAACACAGGTCGCGGCAATTTGCCCTCATCTGCTGCCTTCGGGCTGCATTTTTACCGATCAACCAATATATTATTGGAAAGTTGAATTTGCTGCCTTTCGATCGTCACATGACTCAACCTATTGCGTGCTTCCAGTCTCGAGTTACAAGACTAAACATCCGACGAGCGTCATTTGACAAGCCGTTCGGACAAGTGACCACGTCCGGTTTGGCCGCGTCCTGAACGGACCAGTCACCGCTGATGGCGAAAATGATTGACCACCTTTGTAGCCAATGGAATTCTGGAGCCAACAGTATATTACATGAGGGCTGATTCTATGGTCAACCGAGAGAAGAAGACGAAGAGATTGGGCGGGATCCACAAAGAATGGATTGCACGGTGCTAATTGCACCCTTACTTACAATTCATTATGAATTGAAAATGGGGGACCTTGTGTAACGGTCCCCCCGGTCCTGCGTCACAACCCTCATCTGTCCATGGATAATTCCCACACCTGAACTACGTCTCTCAACCACCAGGTGGACTAGTTCAGTGCATTCATCTTTGTTGTCTTTTATTTATTAATGTCCTGTCTGTCATCACCAATCTGTTGTGTGTTCATCTGTTGTCTTTACTGTGCCCCATTGTCTAATTTAGTTTTGTCTCCTTGTGGCTGTATCTATGTGCTGTTTGGTGTCATGTTTCTGTATATTTCCCCTGTTACGTTTCATGTTTAGTCATTACCCAGCTGTGTGTCATTTCACTAATCATCCTCTTGTCTCCAATTAGTCCTGGTATATAAGTGTTGTCAACCCAGCTGTCCTTTGCTGGATCATTACTTTTGTTTGCTGTCACCGTTGTGAGTACTTGTGTAGTTATGTTTATATCATTTTGAGACCACGGTCTCTCTTTCCTTTTCTAGTTTCAAAGTGTTTCCTTTTTATATTATGCTCCGTGTAACAGAAATAAAGTGCACTTTATTTTGAAAGAGCCAACCACGCATTCCGCCTCCTGTCAATTATCTGCAATTTGGTTCCACATTCCACCATGCCAACGAAACGCGGCAATCGTAACAGAATGATCCAGCCATTTCAGAACCCAGCAGAGAAGAACGGAGACGGGGCGAGCTACGCGCTCGGCATTTTGGGCGCTACGGTCATGGGTGCCGACCGGGCGGCCGCTCGGGGTCTGGCACCGTGGGACGGAGTGGCCGGCCCAGCGGCGCCGATGACACTGGGTGCTACTGAGATGGGTGCCATCGCAGGTGCTGCCCCTTTCCCGGACCCTTGGGAGGGAAGCCGCCTGGTCCGCAGGGGAACGTCCGGGAAGGTGCGCGGATCCCGGCGCCACAGCCCCAGGGGGAGACGGGGTTCCCGGGACGGCAGGTCTCCTTCGCCGCCCTGGTCGGGGTCTCCTCCTCCCTGGGAGGTTCCGGGAGACAAGTCCTCACCATGGGATGCCTGGAGAGCAACACCGGATGTCGTATATCTGGTTAGCACTCTGATCTGGCTGGTACTCTGATCTTCTCTGGCTACGTGTATGAGCGACCACCGGTCTTGTGCAAGTGTAGAAATGCAGAAGAACCGAGTCCACACAGGTGCGATTTGGAGTGGTATTCTAGAACTGCTTTATTTTAAGGCGACCTGGTGATGGCAGTCTCAAAGCACTCTGAATATCATAATACACACTCTTTCGGGATTTCCCAGTGTTACAAGTATTATTTCAGCTGGTTCTGGTCTTCTTAATCAGCATGGCAGCAGTAGTTCAGCAACAGGAACTGGGAGCCTTCATCAACGTACAATTCTGGTCTCGTCTCTCGTTCTGTCCGTCTTGTGTGTCTTCCTCCTCCCAGGAGCGGGCATTTAAACCTCCTAGGCACGCCCCCCCCCCCCCCCCCCCCCTGCTAGTCGTGTCATCAAGATGGACACACGCCCAGCCAACCAGAACAAGCCTGAGGCCGTCTCTGGAATGTGAGTCAGAGAGGAACCCTCCCTCTCCTTATGCGACTGTTTTGTCCCACAATTTCTTGATTTGATTAAAATACACTTGTTGCATTAAATCATGTTATTTCTTATTACACCTGTATCCCTAGTCTGGTCCTACTGGACCTCGTCGTGAAATCCCCGATCAGATCCGACTATCAGATAAGCAGTTGGACTATAACAGCATTTTTACAGAGGTTCCAATATTCCAATAACATGTAATTTATTATGAAATTATGAAACAGTACTGGAGTAATGCTTCAGCCATTATTATTTCAAAAGTAGTATATTCAATTAAACTATATCCTTTAAGAAGCCTTCCCGTATGACCTTGCCTGAAATATAAGCAGTTAAATTTGACTAAAGGGATATTTTCAGGAGTAATTATCACCAATTACTGGTTTATCAAAACATGTATTTTAAGTAAAAGATTAAGTGATGTGGCCCAGGTGTGCCATCTATCACAGATCGTAAATGCACTAACCAGAGGTCCCCTCAGGTGACCAGAAAGATCCTCAACTTGCATTTATCACATTTTCACAACCTCTGTGGAGATGTTCTTTAAACAATAGTATCAGTGGCGGCCGGCCGTTAGTGGGCGCTAGAGCGCCGCCCTCCCTCGTTAAAAGAAGAAGAAGAAGAAGAAATTAGTCTTTAGTCGACGGCGAAAGATTGGACGGGATTCGGCTGTCCTAACTGGTATGGGTAGTTCATTCCACCATTGTGGGGCAAGGACTGAGAATAGGCGGCTTCTCTTTGATGACCCTCCGGGAGCTTGGATAGGAGTAGATCTGAGGCGGCCAGAAGATGCAGAGCGTAGGGGTCTTGAGGGTGTGTAGTTAGAGACCATTGACCGGAGGTAGGCGGGAGCGGTTCCCTTTGCCGCACAGTGTGCTAGGTCGAGGGCCTTGAAGCGGATACGTGCAGCAATGGGGAGCCAGTGCAGGTCCCTAAGAAGTGGGGTGACATGGGCCGACTTCGGTAGGTTTGAGATCAGGCAGGCCGCTGCGTTTTGAATGAGTTGAAGAGGCTTGGTGGCAGTGGCTGGGAGGCCAGCTAGCAGTGCGTTGCAGTAGTCGAGGCGGGAGATGACTGTTGATTGGACGAGGAGTTGGGTGGCTTCTTTTGTCAGGAAGGGGCGTATCCTTCTGACGTTGCTCAGGAGGAATCTGCAGGTTCTGGTTGTCGCTGCGATGTGAGCAGAGAAGTTCAACTGGTCGTCGAGGACAACACCAAGGTTCTTGGCGGTCGGCGACGCGGTCACAGCTGCATTCTCGACTGTGATGGAGAGGTCGGTCAGGGGGGAGGATTTGGCCGGCAGGTGGAGCAATTCTGTTTTGCTTAGGTTCAGTTTGAGGTGGTTGGTCGTCATCCAGGCGGAGATGTCGGACAGACAGGCCGAGATCCGCTCAGAGACGTGGATATCTGAGGGAGGGAAGGAGAGGAAGAGTTGAGTATCATCGGCATAACAATGATATGAGAAGCCATGAGACGTGATAATGTTACCCAGTGATTTAGTGTAGAGGGAGAAGAGAAGGGGTCCTAGGACCGAGCCCTGGGGGACACCCGTCCGGAGGGGGCGGGTGGCCGACAGAGTCCCTCTCCATGACACTTGGTAGGAACGGTCATTGAGGTATGATGTCAGCCATGTCAGCGCAGATCCAGCCACTCCCATTCCTGCGAGGGCCGCGAGGAGGATCTGATGGTTGACTGTGTCGAAGGCTGCAGATAGATCTAGGAGAATCAGGACAGAGGAGAGGCCTTTCGCTTTTGCTAAGTGAAGTGCCTCTGTGACCGCAATGAGGGCCGTTTCTGTGGAGTGGCCAGTCCGGAAGCCAGATTGATTGGGGTCTAGGAGGTCATTCTGTAAGAGATAAGCAGTAAGTTGGTTGGATACAGCACGTTCAAGTGTTTTAGAAAGGAAGGAGAGAAGAGAGACAGGACGATAGTTGGCTATGACGGTGGGGTTCAGGGTTGGTTTTTTTATGAGGGGCGTGACTCTGGCTTGTTTTAGGGAGGTGGGGACCACCCCCGAGTTGAGTGAGGAGTTGATGGTTGCAGTTAGGAATGGGAGGATGTCCAGTGCTATGGTCTGGAGGAGTGGGGAGCGTAGCTGGTCCAGCTGGCATGTAGTTGGACGGTTCGACGTTACCAGTGTCAGGGTCTCGGCTTCTGTAATGGGAGAGAAAGATGACAGAGTGAAGGATGAGGTTCTCGATTCAGCGTTTGGAATGGGTGGGGGTTGGGAGAAGGAGCTGCGGATGTTCTCCACTTTTTCCTCAAAGAAGATCGCAAAGTCTTCGGCAGAAAAAGATGAGGGAGGAGGAGGTGGGGGGGGGGGGGGGGGGAGTGAGGAGGGAGGACATGGTAGCATGCAGTTTGCGAAGATTCTTGGCAGAGGCCTCGATCCTATGGTGAAAGAAAGAAGCTTTGGCATTAGTAATGGTTTTGGAGAATGTTAACAAGAGGTTGTGATATGTGTCGATGTCAGCAGTGAGGCGTGAGTTTCTATACTTCCTCTCAGCCGCTCTCAGGACCTGTCTTTGTTCTCTCACTGCATCCGTCAGCCATGGACTGGGTGGGGAACGGCGGGCAGGTTTCTCAACGAGGGGACAGAGCTTGTCGAAGGAGGTTGCAAGGGCTGAGAGGAGGGTGGAGGTTGCCATCTCTGTGGGGAGAGCAGAGAAGGTGTCACTCAAAGGTAGAGCGGATATTATGTCAGAGGAGAGGGTGGAGGGGGATAGGGAGGGCAGGTTGCGTCTGAGTGAGACGGTTTGAGTTGGGGTGAAGACTTTTCGGTTAAGCATGAGAGTTAGTGAGAAGGATATGAAGGAATGGTCAGATACATGTAGGGGAGTTACCGTGGTGTTAATGATGCTGGAGTTACGGGAAAATATGAGATCCAAGGAGTTGCCTGCTTTGTGGGTGGGAGGCATGGCAGTGGGAGTCAGGTCAAATTGTTGTAGGAGGGAGACCACTGGGACCGACTGAGATGAGTCAGGCAGGTTGAAGTCGCCCAATAGAAGGAGCGGGGTACCATCTTCCGGTAAGGAGCTTAGAAGCATGTCCAGCTCATCTGTGAAGTGATCGAGGGGACCTGGAGGGCGATAGAGTGTAACAATGGTGAGATTGAAAGGATTAGAGACAGATACTGCATGATATTCGAGGGAGGAGAGTGACAGTTCTGGGAGTTGCGTTAGGTTTGTAGCCCATGAAGGAGATGTCATGAGGCCAGTGCCTCCACCCCGTCTGGAGGGTCGAGGTGTGTGAGTGAAGTTATAGTTTGTAGATAATGCTGCAGGTGTTGATGAGTTATTGGGGGTTATCCAGGTCTCAGTTAGAGCCAGGAGCTGCAGATTTAGACTATGGGCGTAGGCAGTAATGAAGTCAGCTTTCTTGACTGCTGATTGACAATTCCATAAGCCTCCCTGTACTGTGACAGGTGTATTAGTGGCTGTAGGAGGGTAGGAGAGATTAGCCGGGTTGCTAGCAAACTGGCGTGGATGGGTTGATTCTGTTCTTGAGGAGCAGATTGTGGATATAGGTATGAGGCACATTGTGGTGTCAAGAGTGGTAGGAGGAAGCGAGATAGTAGGGAAATAGCAGAGTGGGAGGGAAATATGGGATTATGGTGTACTTAGCACTAGTAATTCAGCCATAATATTTGCATATAGTATTGTTCTAAACAGTGTATTACAAATACAGTGTATTTGTATTTATATAATTGTCACCTGAATACATATTGTAGGATATTTAGCAGAAACTAGGGTAAATGTACTTTGATGCATGTAAAAACTTCATACAACTTCATACAGAAGTACAGAATACTTTTATACAAAATGTTTCTTTCTGTTACGCTTTCTGTTATTTTATAAAATAAAATAGTATAGCATGTAAAATAGAAGTAAAAATAGAGGTCACGTAGACACAATGTTCGATGCAGAATAGAAGTAACAGAGTTACCATACAATATACTATGCAATGTACTAATATACAATACTATATAGTGCAAAGCAGAAATGGGATGAGGTACAATTTAGGTACAATTTACAGTAAGGTCTACAAAGGTATGGGGTGCATTGCAAATCCAATACCAATCAATATAAAGTGTCTTTAGGTGTTCTAAAATGTGGAGAATGGGTGCTGCAATGTGTTGTTTGTTTAAAGTGAATGTGTGCGTTTGGATGTGTGTGTTGTGAGCAGTGATGCCACAGATTACTTGTAAAAGTAATCCGATTACTGATTACTGATTACTCCTTTAAAAAGTAATCCAAGTTACTTTACTGATTACTTGATTATCAGAGTAACTTAGTTACTTTGAAAGTAACTAGGTTACGAAGTCGTCGTCGTTCCCCCAACAGTTTTTTTTAAACGCTTTATTGAAAGTGCATAAATTGTTTTTAACTTGTTTCTCTGCACATAACGTAAATTGTTAAACTAGTGCTTCAGCTTCTGTACCATCAAGTATGGTAAAGCAACAGTCTATGATGCTCACAGCATTAGAGCAGCCAGCCAGTGGTTTTACAAAACCAGTGTATCCATTCACATCTAACAAATGCAGGCTGAACTATTCAATTATATCAACTGTAACTATTAAATTGTTTTTATAAATGTCTCTCTATAAACATACAATCAGTCTCTCTTTAACATGTAAATTAACTGTAAATCTGGCAAATAAGAGCTTTTGCTCTGCCACCATCAAATATACATTAATCAATAGGGAAAGAAACAATCTCTCTCTTTTGCTGTTTGGCTGGCCTCCGAGTCCTCCTGTACCTAGTCGAAGCGTCGGCTAGTGTTGTGATTCCAGATGCTTTCAATGCAATTGGATGTGCTGTTTTTAGCGGTAGACAGTATTTTGACTGAGGCTACGTTTAGACGAGCGTTTTGGGGTGGAAGTCTGAACAGAAACCGCAAAAGTCTTCTTGCGGTTTCACTTCGTTTAGACAAGCGTTTTGGGGTGGAATTCTCAGACGAATGCAGACGAGGCTGTAACAACGGAACGGAGACCTGCTGTCACGATTGGCGCATATGTCACATGACGTGCTGTGAAGACCCGCCCTACTCTGCCTCTGATTCGCAGACTGTGGATGGGGAATGTGATTGGGCCAAAGCAGAGTCACTCACAGACAGAGAGTCCAGTCACGCCGCGGGACACATTCTTGTGTAACCCTTTCACTGCCACACCACGTCACTCCCAAATAAGAAAAACAGCTCAAAATGTATTTTTGACTGTCGAAAACGAAATAAAATACTGCATTCCGCCTGCATTATGAATTTATGATGAGATAGTAACGAAATAGTAACGCACAGCCACTTGGACAAGTAACTGCAATCAGATTACTGGCTTTTAAAGATTAACGCGTTAGATTACTATTTTCGGGGAAAAGTAATCAGATTACAATAACGCGTTACTTAGTAACGCGTTACCGGCATCACTGGTTGTGAGTGCATTTGATGTTTGTTGTATAGTGTTATTGCTCGTTACGTGATAACACATAATCCTATTGAATTCTGAATTCTTTGTTTATAGGCTGAGGGTCAATGATACACTTGAAATAGACATCAAAAATCATGAAACAGGTCGATTTTTAGTAGATTGAATCATTAGACTCCTTGGGAGGATAATGCTATTTTCTCAGGGGGTTGACATATATCACCCCTTGACACCTCACTCCTTTGTAAGACAAACAGCTTTGGTGCTGTAATTACAGTGATTAGGCTCGTTTGCCTGTCTTTCATTTTTTATTAATCTGCTTTTTGTGTATTTTTAGGTGTATGGTTATGTTTTATCTGTCATTTTGACCAGGTCTAGCTAAAAGAGGGGTCTATGATCTCAATTGACTACCTGGTAAACAACTTTCGTGAAAGAATTGGAACTATATTGTAGTACACACGAGTAATTCAGACTATTTGCAAACAGCATTATTCTAAACAATGCAAGGCATAACTCTTTGTATCTACTAGACAGTTTGTATTTATATCTTTGTTATATGAAAAACATATACTTTGGTAAAAACATGATAACATAATCCTATTGAATTCTGATTTGTTGTTTATTGGTTGAGTGTCAAGGATACACATAAATGATAAACATCTAAAACCATGAAACTGTCCGATACACTTAAAAACAGACATGTCAACATAGTTTTTTTTACCTGTTTGCAGAATGATAAGGTAAAAACAATACAGATGTATTTTTACAAGTTTTAGTACGATCAAGCCCCAAAGGTATTTTCTTTAACCTGATCTAAGCTAAACAAATAGCACATTTCTGAATTACTTTGCTGAACAGTGTCTAGTTTTTTAGCCCCCCTGAGTTTTATGCTCTCAATATTTCGATATACATTAAATCCTACACGCAATAGGAAATATTCAAACAGCTCAAAGATGATAATTCTAAGGCAAATATATTTTAACTCAGTCACCATAGTTAGTGTATAGTATGGCTAACATGTATGAAAGTTGTTGGTACAATATTATAATTCATAATAATTTTGCAGAAAAAAGCTAAATGCACTGTATTACCGGCGGAGGTTGTTTGCTCCTTGTCCCAGATGATTGAAGGAAATTCACGTTAAGAACCATTTAGCATGAAACATCTTAAAACAAAGATGTATTTTTATTCATTATAATCATGAAAATAATGCAATGTTAGTGTAACTGAGGGGTACAATTCCCTGACTGTATTGATAAGTATGGTATCATTAAACCACTACCGCTTGATGTACTTTAACTTCTGGCCATACAGTACACGATATCTAAGTATGATGAACACTTTCCCACATATGAAATCAGGTCCACACAAATATAACAGTCGAAGGTTTAATATAGCAAAAGGTATATACAACATTCACTTAATTACATTTATGATTTGAATGCACTTGTAAGGCAAATGAGTATTCGTAGGCAAATCAACACTGAATGTCCAATCTCTGGTTACGCAGGAAGCAAGTATACAACCTGGTTCTTTAGGGAACTATAGCGATGGTACTTAAGGATTATAGCGGGATACTAAAAGGGTCCTGCTGGTTGTAAGTCAGTAGGGGGGGGGGGGGTTTGGAGAGCCGTCAGCTGCATCCCATCTGGCCAACGATCCCTGGGGAGAATTCAGGTACAGAACACAGTGCCCGCAGGATCTTGATCCACAGATGAATACACTTGGGCCCTCCTGTAGACGGTAGCTGTAGGCTGTAGGTCCACAACGAAGGAGAAGCGAGGCGGCCTCGGTCTGGGTTGAGCGCCGTCTCACCTGGGCTCCTCTTGGGGGTAATTCCAACACTCACCGGCGTTGGCTGTTATCCGCTCCACAAATCAAAGCACCCAAAGCAAATAGATATTCCATGCCGTATAGGCTCAGCAGTCGTCCGGGTAGGTAATCCAATGTGCAGGTCCACTCGTCCTCGCCCAGAACTCCTCGGATGAAAGCACCACGCGTGGTCTGCCCAGCCTGGTTAAGACTCTAGATAACGCGAGGAAACGATGGGGGTGCTGCTCACTTTAGAACTCTAACCGAACGATGCACCATACATAATAGACTATTATTAACTTAATAGAAATACGTCCCACTCGACGGTACAGTGCCAAACTATGACAATTCAGCTATGAATTTACACGAGGTCTCAATGCCTATTCTGGGGCCAAATAGGCCATACTGCACCACACGTGGGTCGTGGGTGAGGCTTCACGTCTGTTACTAGGTTGGAGGGTAAAGGACTAATGGACTAAAAGAAAGTTCTACTTTACTTGCGGCATATTTATATGCACGGTGAACAAATAGTACCATTCGTATTTCGGTAGCCGTATTCCTACGCGGAACCGGGGCTAGTTGGGACATGTTCATCGGCACTATTGAACTTGACTCAAGGGGCTTGTCTGCTGGCGCCAGGTTCTTGTCCAATGAGAGAATGAACTATTATGGGCTGTAGTAGACTAAAGGGATATTCAGTGTATATGTACAAAGAATATACAAGGGATATCAAACGATATACAAATACTATTAAATATATATCCATAAATAAATATATATATTCGGTTTAATCTGATCCTTCACAACAGCCGCCCCCTAATTAGTCCCACCTAATTAGCTAAGCAGAGACAGATTAACCGCACTGTCTACCACTCAAGGTCCGCTGTAAGGGTCAGTCAACTCACAAAGTCGTGGGGTCATGGTCGTCATCGATAGTGTCTGGGAGTCTTGGCAGTTCTATTAGCCTCGCCACGGGTCGTGTGTAAGTCCGCCCTTGGACGAGCACTTCAGCTGCTCGGACCTTGCCATCGGCACCGGTGATCACTTTGCTTACGCGGCCAGCCGGCCACATAGCTCTGGGTAGTGACTGGTCGATAATCATGACGACTGTTCCTTCTGTCAAATTGTCTCTCTCTTTTACCCACTTCTGGCGGGTCTGTAGAGACGGTAGATAGTGGAGTAGGAAGCTATTCCAAAACTTGTCAGCCAGTACTTGACTGTACCTCCACATTCTTCGGCCGTTCGCTTCTTCAGGCCTGTACATTGTCTGGGGTAGCGCGGGGTCCAGCCGCCCCATCAAGAGTGTGTTGGGGGTGACTGGGTCGACATCTGCTACATCACTTGAGACGTAACCGAGGGGCTTGGAGTTCAATACTCCCTCGATCTCCGTGAGGACTGTCATTAGGACTTCTTCCGCCACAGTCTGGGCCCCAAGCACGGCGTACAGGGCTGTCTTTATAGAACGTACTTCTCGTTCCCAGGTTCCACCGAAGTGGGGTGCGTTCGGGGGATTAAACTGGAAGTCAATCTGGGATGGAGCGAGGTGGGTCTTAAGTTCTGGGCCCATAGCTTGGAAGCTCTCTCTCAGCTCTCTTTCTCCACCTTTGAAGTTTGTCCCGTGATCAGACAACAATGTAGACGGTTTTCCTTTCCGCGATGTGAATCTTCGGAAGGCCATAAGGAATGAGTCTGTGCTCATGGTTGGAAGAAGTTCGATATGTATCGCTCTGGTGGTCATGCATTTGAATACAATACCCCACCGCTTCTCGGTTCCTCTTCCTTTCTTTATATACAACGGGCCAAAACAGTCCATGCCTGTGGAGTGAAAAGGCTTGTCGCCGAGTCGGAGGCGACAGGGAGGTAGGTCAGCCATCCGGGGTATGCTGGGCTGCGCGCGCCACTTTCGGCAGTCTAGACAGGTTCGCTGGAAGCGTCGCACTGCTTCTCTCCCTTGAAGTATCCAATAGCGACGTCTGATCTCCGCGAAGACTCTCTCTGCTCCTGCGTGGTGCACATCCTCGTCGTATTTCTTTATGATCAGCTCTGTGACCTTGTGTCGGCTGTTCAAGACTATCGGGTACTTAACGTCATCCGGTAGGTCGGGGGCTCTCTGCAGACGACCACCCACTCTGATGAGATTATGGGCGTCACTCTCGGGTGCCAGGTGGAGCAGTCTGCTGTCTGATGGGACGGGCTTTCCTCCCTGTAGACAGTCTAGCTCATCGGGGAACGAGTCTCTCTGGGCTCGTTGTAGTAGAAGAAGTTCTGCTTCTTCGTAGTCAGCTGCTGAAATGTCAGTGGTGGGCTGAATCTCTGGGTGGTGCCACAGGAATGTCTTTAGCTGCGCACTCTGTAGGGTGAGGCAATCATCTATGTTGGGGTCTGTGGAGGCAACTGTGCTCAATCCACAGAACATAGGTTTCTTGTTTTCAGCCTCCTCTTTACTCGCCTCCCGTGGGGTTGGCGTAGGCCACTCTTCTTCCGGGAGCTTGAGGAACTCTGGTCCGTCACTGTAGATGTTGTGACGGGTGAGGTCATCTAGGGACATTCCCCGGGTGATGACGTCAGCTGGGTTGTGTTTGGTGTCCACATACCGCCAGCTCGCTGCTTCTGTTAACTCTTGAATCTCTGTGACTCTGACTCCCACGAAGACCTTGTATCTGCATGAATCAGACTTGATCCATGTGAGTACTGTCATAGAGTCTGACCACAAGATTGTTCTTTGCACCGGGATGGTGAGTTCACGTTGGATTAACGTGGCTAGATGCGCTCCTGCTAGGGCTGCGCAGAGCTCTAGACGCGGGATAGATTGTTGCTTTCGTGGGGCTATTCTTGAGCGAGCCAGGATGAAAGCGGTGTGTATCTCTCCTCCCTTCTCTTGGGCACGCAAGTAGGCCACAGATCCATAGGCTACTTCGGAGGCGTCGCTGAAGACGTGTAGATCCATCTTGCATGTCTCTGGCCTCACTGTGGGTGGGAAGTAGCTGCGGCGTATGTTGACGCCTGGGAGTGAGCGGAGTTCCGTCTCCCACTCTCTCCATGTGGAGGCAAGGTGTGCGGGTATTGGGTCGTCCCAGCCCTGGTCCTTGTCCCATAGTGCTCGTACAATCATCTTTGCCCTGGTGGTGTAAGGTAGAATACATCCCAACGGGTAATATTGTCTGGCGAGTGTTCTGTACACACTCCGTCTGGTGGTCGGTATCGCCGTCGACCTTCCCTGCTCCGTGGTCAGGGGTTTGTGTCTATAGTGGAGCGAGTCTGTTTTGAAGCGCCAGACTAGTCCTAGTGTCATTTCTTGGGCTTCTCCTGGGATGGTCGCCATCCAGGTCTCGCTACTGGCTGCCTTGTCCGCGGGGGAGAGGCTGCGCAATACTTGCGGGTCGCTGCTGGCCCACTGCCTGAGATCAAAGCCGCCTTTGATCAGGGAGGCGCGTAGCTTGAGTAGGAGAGCCTCGGCTTCTTCTTGGGTCGAAACGCTTTGTAAACAGTTGTCCACGTAGAAACTGTTCTTCACACTGTGTCGGACTTCTTCATCTGCTGCTGGGTCCTCTGCGACGTGTTTCTGCAGTGCAAATGTAGCACAGCACGGGCTGCATGTGGTTCCGAAGGGGAGGACTTCCCATTGGTAGATGGCTGGGTGCTCATCTCCGATCCTCTCTCTCCATAGGAACCGCAGTAGGGGCTTATCCTCCTCCACTAGTCTCACCTGCAGGAACATCCCTTTGATATCCCCGCTGATAGCCACCTTGTCCTGGCGGAAGCGTAGTAGCACGCCTAGTAGAGAGGGGCCGAGTGTGGGGCCGGGCAAGAGCTCTTTATTCAGATTCTGGGATCCGATCTGGTAGCTGCAGTTAAACACAATGCGATCCTTGCCGTTGTGGTGGACCTTGTGGTGCGGCACGTACCATGATTCGGTCGTCTGATCGGCCTCTTTAATGTCAATCTTCATTACGTGTCTCGCTGTGATTAGCTTCTCAATCTCAGCGCGGTACACACTCTCTTGAGCGGGGTCTTTGGCTAGGCGCCGCTCTGTGTTCAATAGATACCGCTCCGTAGCTTCTTTCGTGGCGTGAAAGGTGGGCATTCCCTCTCGCCTCAGGAGTGGAGTTGCGTATCTCATCACTCCGCCGACTGTGACTCTCTTTGTCCCTTGCTCGAGGAGGTTTATGGCGTAAATGTCTTCTTTAGAACGAATGTCTTTCTTTTCGTTCTTAAAGGGCATTGTCTCTAGTGTCCATAGCCTCTCGACATGCTGCAGGAGAGTGGTGTCTTCTTCTGTCACTCTGGAGTGGAGGCAGCTAGTGGCTGCTGTTCGGTTGAGAGATTTAGCGAGGGGGCCTTGTAGTGTCCATCCTAGGCGGGTCTCGACTGCTGCAGGACAGCCTCTGGGTCCTGTATGGACCCGGTCTATCGGGACTATGAGGTCTGCATGGTCGGAGCCTATCAGCAGGGTCGGGGTGGCACCGTCTATGAGCGGGATAGGTAGTTGACGCAGGTGCACATATTTATCCATCAGTTTGGCGATGGGGTAGGTGTACTGTGATAGTCCTATTTCTTGGCTGGTGAAAGCATTTGTAATCCTATACCGTCTCTCTGGCTGCCCGCTTGCTGCGATAGTGAAGGAGACATTCTCGCCTTTTATCGTCTTTAAATCTCTTCTTATTGTCCGAATCGTCATCTGGTTCTCGCTCCCCCGCAGTCCCAGCTGGGCCGCAGCGGATGCGAGGAGAAGGGTCTTCTCTGACCCGTCATCAAGGACGGCGTAAGTGTCCATGACTTTATCTTGGTGGCTCAATGTTACACGGACTACCTTTAAGAGCACCTGGGCGCCGCTGCTGCTGGCGGGGTCAATGTACATGACACTTGCCTTTGTGCTGCTCGATGGTGCAGGTGCAGGCTTTCTTCTGTTACTGTCGTGTAGGACATCTAGGTGGGCTCCGTCACACCGACTGCACCTCTTCTTTAGGCGGCACTCGGCTGCCATGTGACTGCGCGCACATCGGTAACAGCGCCTGTTGGACTTTATCCATTGACTCACTTCTTCTGCATCTTCTTGAACAGGTCACATTGTGACAGCCAGTGTTCCTTCTCGCAGTACGGGCACACCATCTTCCACTTCTCTTTTCTCGAGGGGGTACTGTGGTTCTTACTGCTCGGTACTGATTCTGATTGGTGCATGACAGTCACTGATCTTCTTCCATCGTTTACTCTCCTAGGTCCCTCTCTGGAGCTTGGTGTGCTCCGCACGAATGTATCCAAGCGTAGGCTGCTGACTTCTCTCGTCAGGAAGTCGGCTAAATCGAGGAGGGATGGTTTGGGACCGTTAGGATCACGGTGGTCTCTTTGCCGCCTAAAGCGCTCTTGTCTGGCGGGCGGCAGCTTCTCTAAAATCCTCTCGACGTTAGAGTTGGCGTATAGCTCGTGCATACCCTTTTCTCGTTGCGCTCCCAGCATCCCTACCAGGGACTGCACTTTTATAGACAGGTCGTCTAGTGAGCGATTGTCTGTTGCTGGGGGTAGGCGGTCAATATGCCTTATCTCTTGGATTACGTAATCCCATATACGTCCATATCTCTGGTCCAGCGCTGCTAGAGCCGCGGTGTATGGGGTCGTAGAGGTGGCATAGGCTAGCGCTATATTGTGCGCTCGGGGTACTTTCAGGTGCTTCAGTAATATTGCATACTTGTGGCGTTCGTCAACGACATCCACCATCATTGTCTCTAAGCACATCCGGAGCTCCGTGTACTGTGCTCGATTCTCATGGGTGAAGTCTGGAAACGTCGGTGTGCCAATGTATGACGCCGTGGATGGCTGGCACATCGGTGAGCGTTGGGAGAGAGGCCTCCTAGGCGAGTCTCCTCTTGCGCCTCTCTGTGGGCTGGTACCGGCAGGGTATCATGGCCCGCTGGTCCAGGTGCTGTTCCTCGGGGCTGGTCGTGCGTCATGCTCACCCGTGAATAGAGTCGGGGGTCTGTAGCGCAGCGCCGCGGGGGTATAGCCTGGGCTGTACTGGACCTCCTGGTCCGGTGGAGTACTGTGCTGTCGTCGGGCTTGGTTCTCCTCCTCTCCCTCTTCTTCTTCTGTCAGGTCCTCTAGATCCTGTAGTCGTTTATTTAGCCTCTCCGCAGTGTATGCTGCTCCTTCCTTGTAGCTGGGTCTCGCTTGGACCGGTCGGGGAAGGGGGTCTGCGGGGGGTATAGGCTTTCTCTGGTGGTCAAGTTCAGGGTCGCTTGGTCGGTTAGGGGATGCTGCCCTTGACTGTTGTCTCGACGAGGCCCTTGAACCCCTGGCGGAGGGAGAGGGTGTTGCCTTGGTGATCAGCTGCTCCATTAGCTGCGCTTGTAGTCTGTCGCGCTCGCCCTGTAGTCTGTCGCGCTCGGCTTCGCGCTGGATGAGAGCGATGTCGCGCTCTGCTTCTCTTTGGGCACCGTCAGCGGCTCGCTGGGTGTCGGACCGGTCTCTTGCCATATTCTCTTCCGTCTGAAGGCGTCTCATCTCCAGGCGTATGTGCTCTTCTTCGCTCCGTTGCTGTGTTTGGAGTCGATCGCGTTCACCCTGAAGTCGATCGCGTTCACCCTGGAGTCGATCGCGTTCGGTAGAGGCTGTCAGGCTGACGAGGAACGCCTGTGACAGCATCCTCTCCGCCTCGCTGGGGGAAGACGCTTGTAGAGGTGAGCCGCTCCTGGCTGTACTCGTTGGGGAGTCCTGGAGCTCTATCTCCTCGGCGCTCTCCTCATCTTGTTCCGTGCAGGGTTCCACCTCTGGAGGGTTGTCTTCCTCCCGGAGCTGGTCGGGGACTACTTCTTCGGTATTGGCGGGGGGTAAAGGCATGTCTGTTCCCTCCTGGTCCCCACCGTGAGCTTGGTCAGTTACATTAGAACCCACTAGGGCCTCTGTGGTCGGGGTAACCTGGTCGTTAAGGTCAGACATAATTTTACTTTCTACTTTTACCGCGTTTACCGTCTGTAGAAGGCTAGGTAGTTGACTGACAGCGTAATCCTCTAAGTACTGAGGTGTCTGTCGTCTGCGCCGCGGGCGTTCTACGTTAGGAAGACCGTTTCGTGGAGTGTTCATCATAGGCCATTTCAATATTAATAACACTATATTAATATTACACTAGTTACCCTCCGGCTCGAAGGACCAATTGTAACTGAGGGGTACAATTCCCTGACTGTATTGATAAGTATGGTATCATTAAACCACTACCGCTTGATGTACTTTAACTTCTGGCCATACAGTACACGATATCTAAGTATGATGAACACTTTCCCACATATGAAATCAGGTCCACACAAATATAACAGTCGAAGGTTTAATATAGCAAAAGGTATATACAACATTCACTTAATTACATTTATGATTTGAATGCACTTGTAAGGCAAATGAGTATTCGTAGGCAAATCAACACTGAATGTCCAATCTCTGGTTACGCAGGAAGCAAGTATACAACCTGGTTCTTTAGGGAACTATAGCGATGGTACTTAAGGATTATAGCGGGATACTAAAAGGGTCCTGCTGGTTGTAAGTCAGTAGGGGGGGGGGTTTGGAGAGCCGTCAGCTGCATCCCATCTGGCCAACGATCCCTGGGTGCATCCCATCTGGCCAACGATCCCTGGGGAGAATTCAGGTACAGAACACAGTGCCCGCAGGATCTTGATCCACAGATGAATACACTTGGGCCCTCCTGTAGACGGTAGCTGTAGGCTGTAGGTCCACAACGAAGGAGAAGCGAGGCGGCCTCGGTCTGGGTTGAGCGCCGTCTCACCTGGGCTCCTCTCGGGGGTAATTCCAACACTCACCGGCGTTGGCTGTTATCCGCTCCACAAATCAAAGCACCCAAAGCAAATAGATATTCCATGCCGTATAGGCTCAGCAGTCGTCCGGGTAGGTAATCCAATGTGCAGGTCCACTCGTCCTCGCCCAGAACTCCTCGGATGAAAGCACCACGCGTGGTCTGCCCAGCCTGGTTAAGACTCTAGATAACGCAAGGAAACGATGGGGGTGCTGCTCACTTTAGAACTCTAACCGAACGATGCACCATACATAATAGACTATTATTAACTTAATAGAAATACGTCCCACTCGACGGTACAGTGCCAAACTATGACAATTCAGCTATGAATTTACACGAGGTCTCAATGCCTATTCTGGGGCCAAATAGGCCATACTGCACCACACGTGGGTCGTGGGTGAGGCTTCACGTCTGTTACTAGGTTGGAGGGTAAAGGACTAATGGACTAAAAGAAAGTTCTACTTTACTTGCGCCATATTTATATGCACGGTGAACAAATAGTACCATTCGTATTTCGGTAGCCGTATTCCTACGCGGAACCGGGGCTAGTTGGGACATGTTCGTCGGCACTATTGAACTTGACTCAAGGGGCTTGTCTGCTGGCGCCAGGTTCTTGTCCAATGAGAGAATGAACTATTATGGGCTGTAGTAGACTAAAGGGATATTCAGTGTATATGTACAAAGAATATACAAGGGATATCAAACGATATACAAATACTATTAAATATATATCCATAAATAAATATATATATTCGGTTTAATCTGATCCTTCACAACAGTTAGGTTTTACCATGATTATAGTGTTCACAGATAGGAATGTATCCAGGACGGGGTCATTTATCCATCAGTAATCCTGGACAGACTTGTGAAGTCAGAGATAGGAATGTATCATTCACATTCAATTATCCAAATGTACTCTGTTTGAGTCAAATTTACTCTGTGAAATGTATTGTGTAGTAAAAACAATTCATATTGTTTCAGTGATGGCCTGGTTGATAGGTCTATTGTTGACTTGTCTTATTTCTACATGAAAGATTTACTTCATTCACACAATAAATATGCTGTTTGTGAAAAAATAATGTATAATATCTGGACTGATTCATTGTATAGTGAATCCAGGGGTATAGTGGATCGGTTATATTTTGTATGAAACACCTTAAAAACAATGAGGCATTTCATTTATAATATCAAAACATGTCTTATGTTCTATAAGATGTTCTTATGTATCTACAAGTCTTATGTAGAATGATGTAAAAAGAGTTCTACTAATATATTTTACGTTAAAAACGTGTACAGAAAGATAAATATCTGACCCCCGGAGCCCTGTCGGAGTGTATACAGGTTCTGTACAGTATGCCATATGCAAATCCCATATGGTCTAGCGGTAAGGATGCCCTGGTTTCAACAGGGAGGCGTGGGTTCGACTCCTGCTATGGGAATTACACCTTTTCTATACAAAACAAATGTGTTGGTATGTTTTATTGTAACTGTTTGACTGTTTGGTTGTTTTTAGTGCAACACTGTCAGCAACATTTAAGATGGGTCTAGGGTTATCTCCTCAACACAGGCTATTGACATTCCCGGTTACCCAACGATGTACAATTGTCCCAACAGCTCCGCGGCGGTCACTAAGGCTTTAAGAGTAGCTACTTTGATTGGGAAGTGGAGGGTTTTTCTTCTAGTAGGGCACAGTCTCTTAACCATACCCCGGGTTGGGGATGGCAGTGATGATGTTTTGTTGGTTACATCAGCGATAGGTATTTCTTCGGGGTCAGGGTGGAATACATCAGATTCTGATGTAGGAGGACCCGTGTACCAGGGGCTATTAGGATCCATACACCTGACGGGGTTTGACGGTGGTGAATCCGGCGATGAAGTCTCCCAAATCGTTGTAAGAGGGCTGTAACTAGTCCTAGGGGTGTCTAGGAGGAGGCTTAGCAACGAAGGAGTTTTAGTTGAACCATACATAGTTACGGGTAATGTCTCAACTTCCTCGTCTGGAGCGTATAATGGAGACAGGCTATCTAGTGTATCCGAGGCATGCTTAGAAGGATCTTCCCCGTGTCTCACATAGTAAGCAAAGTTTGGTAGCGTTGAAGTAGGGTCACCGAATCTATAACCGCCAGCGGGTAGTGTCTCAACATCGTCAGGCGTGTATAGTGGAGACAGGCTATCTAGTGTATCCAATGCAGAGTTAGCAGGATCAGCCTCATGTGTCACATACAAAGCCATGATTGCTATCTAAAAGTACAAAATGCACTGTAAGTCTTTTTAAAGGAGGATTTAGGGTTGACACGCCCCATCCTCCGCCCCTTCGCTGGGTCACTCCCACTCCATCTCCTCTGAATCGTCGGCTGGAAGGAGCCTTCTTCTAGAATATGACAGGTCTGTCCTCACCTTAACCCCTTCTTTAGTAACCATTCCGCAAGTCCGAAGACATTCTAACCAGGCTGGTACCGGTACTGAGAAGAGGATATACTCATGACTTGTATTAAGGAACCTTGAGAAGATGGTTAGATTAGTCTCTACACCAAAAGCCAGAGTACTTTTTATAGATATCCGCCCATAATACACATACCCGTAGTCTATGGAGCTTATTACCAGGGTGAATATATGCCCGTCCTTAAGCGTTCTACCCACTAATCCATCCATAGCCTCATACGAAGCTTTATTTAGTTGCCAAAATTCACTCTCCGATAGGTCTATCTCAGATCTTCTTCCAACACCTTGGAAATTCTCCAAGGAGGTCTTGTAGAAGACAACTCTCTCAAATTTAACATCATAACAGAATCCTAGCCACCATCCCTGAGGGGCCATATCTCGGTGTAAAACACGCTACCAAATTTGGATGGTGCAAGTAACTCGGCCTTAAAATGTGCTACTCGGGCTGACGTGTGTATAGTAGATGTAGCTAGACTGCTCGCCATTTTTTATTTTCTAGGGTCTCTCTAAGAGGTAACTCTCTAAATATATAGGTTTTTATCCAACCCTGACCGCCTATATAGCGTCATATAGACCCGTCCGCAGCTTCGTCCCCACCCCCATACAGAAATACACACCCACACAATCTTTTTGACAGTCACAGTCCTTGACAGAAACTTTGAAGTATCAGCTGTTGTTTAAAGTATCTGGGCCCTCATTCATCAACGTGGCGTGGAAAATGTTCTATTTCCACACGTAAGCACAGGATTTAGAATCAGTGCACGCACAGAAATATTGGGATTCATCAACCGTGCGTACACAGGTCCTATGCTCCTCCGTGTTGATGAATACCACTTTGTTCTACCGTCAATGCTCGTGCATGATTATCCATATATGGTCATGAAAGTGATGAAACACCCCCCATGGGATGTGAAATAATGGACTGACCCGAGCGGAACTCTGAGAAACTTCACGGAGATTGTTCACCTTTCATAAATAAAAGGCGGACTTGTAAACGGTGATGTCAGATATCAACGGCTCCCTAAGACCATTGCTGCAATTCTGCCTGGACAGCTCAACATACTAATAAAGACCGTTCGTTGACCACTGTTTGGCGTTGGTTGTGTGTCATTATAACCGTGCTGTAATATGAATGCCTTTATTAGTTGTGTTCGATTGGCTATATGATTTTTAGAGGCATCTATTTTGTTGTCGGTATTACCGACAACAAAATAGATGCCTCTAAAAATCATATACTATTAGGTAGCCTATATGAATTACATATAATAGCAGCCATAGCCTACATTATGCAACAGTAACTTGCGCATACCAGTGTATGTGACGGACCAGTGTATACCTTATATCATATCATATTCATATAATAGTTTACTCTATCAGCATACCAGCATGTAATATGTTCTTTGTTAGAACTCAACTCGTTATTATTTTGCACATAGATTGCAGAAATACGGGAACGTTTTGATTTACATTAAAAGGCTTTGACATTGTAAAACTAAATACGTGGAATTCTGTAAGCAATTCTGGACAAGTCATATCACCCACATGATATGCTCTGTGTCCAGAGCATGTATGCTTTTCATTCATTTAAGACACATTATTGCAAGGGTTTTGTAATACACATACACCCTGGTGTCATTGCAATGCGTTTTTTATTCTTTCTTATACAGTAAAAAGGGGGAAGAACACTATATCGTGGGTGTTCATATGACTTGTATTCTGCTTACAGCTTCGAAATTCCACTTGTTTCGTTTAACGTAAAGCCTTTTAAATATAATCAAAACGTTCCCGTGTTTCTGCGGTCTGTGCGCAAAATAATAACGAGTTGAGCTACGCGGAGCGCAGTCAGTCAGTACACCCCGTATATTCCGATAACGCTATATAAACCATGCTGCATTCATTCTGAGAGAAATATCTATTATTCCAAATGCTATTTATAGGGTTTTGACCATAATTACACTACTGTTGCTATTTTACAATGAACTATAATGAATTACGGTTCATACAGAACATGCCAGTGTTGAAACTAATGCACAGAAGCTCATTTCCTTGTTGTAATAATATATTCTACCACTGGGCGTCAGCTAAGTGTGCTCCGAGCTGTGCGTAAATATAAGCACGGAGTCAAGTTCAAGTTGAAATTGATGAATCCCACTCTTTGCTTAGAAATGGTCGTACGCACAGGTTAAGCACAAATCTGTGCGTAAGACACGTTGATGAATGAGGGCCCTGGATCGTAGCATAGGAAATGGGGAATTTCTTCAGCAGGACTACCAGTTGTATTATGAGCTCTATAAACTACGATATCGCATTGCTTTTAAAACATGCTATAGCTAATAAAGTCACCGATGCCCAGTTGTACACTGTAAACGGGAATGTCAATAGCCTGCGCTTAAGGCTTTTTGAAAATATGTTGAAGCTGATGAGAGAGAAAGGCTTGCTAAATAATTGGCAATATATGATAGAGACACTCTCAGAGGATGAAAGTCTTCTATCTGAAAATGGCTTAGTTACTATTTTAGATCATATGAATGGTCATTTTAACAGAGCACACCTGTTATGTTTATACACCGTAATAGTGGATGTTACGGCTTTTAAGCTGAAAAATCATAAGTGTTTAGAAACTTTAGATATTAATCACATTATCGATGTTATGCACGCTTATATTATTGATAAAAAAGGTTACAGCATGATCTGCAATATTCTTTAATAAATATTTTATAATATCCCCATCTGCGTTTCTTTCTACCTCTAAAGTGTAATAATTGTTTTGAATGATTTTAAGTTCCTCCTTACAGTTATAGATGTTTAAAAATAGAAAATATTATCCTGTTGTCTAACTATATTCAGGTATGTGAATTGGAACCATTTAAAACTTCGAAATGTCACCACTGTCTGTTAAATGTAATGCTTGAAAACATTTTACCATTTGTTAGGATCATGATCAAATCATATTTGTAAGGTCCTACAATACATACATTGATGTACCCTTGAGATAAACACATATTCGTTAAACAATTCAAGAAGAAGTATCACAATCATGAATAAGCTATAAATACCATAAAGTCCACCAAATTTAAAATAAATGAATGCAGCACAGTCATACATATCCTTGCAAAGGTATGGAAAAACCGATCAATAGGTCTTAAATGCATCTCAGACCTAGTGTTGAGGAGATAACCCTAGACCCTTCTTAAATGTTGCTGACAGTGTTGCACTAAAAACAACCAAACAGTCAAACAGTTACAATAAAACATACCAACACATTTGTTTTGTATAGAAAAGGTGTAATTCACATAGCAGGAGTCGAACCCACGCCTCCCTGTTGAAACCAGGGCATCCTTACCGCTAGACCATATGGGATTTGCATATGGTATACTGTACAGAACCTGTATACACTCCGACAGGGCTCCGGGGGTCGGCAATGTATCTTTCTGTACACGTTTTTAACGTAAAATATATTAGTAGAACTCTTTTTACATCATTCTACATAAGACTTGTAGATACATAAGAACATCTTATAGAACATAAGACATGTTTTGATATTATAAATGAAATGCCTCGTTGTTTTTAAGGTGTTTCATACAAAATATAACCGATCCACTATACCCCTGGGCCCCGTTTCATGTACCGGGATAACTGAGTTAGCCGGATAACTTTAGCTGGATAACTGGGTTAGCCTGACTTTCCGATTTCATGTACCTGGATTTTCCAAATCACCATGACAACATATCCAAAAGTTTGAGCCTGGTCGAAAGCAGAGTTCAAGTTCAAGTTAGCCTGAACTATCGCCACGCCCCCGCAAAGAAGTGACAGCCCGTTTCCTGAAACTATTCCCACAGTCTACGATCTGCATTATACCATTCTGAATTACGTTTTTGTGCTCCATTCTTCCAGAGGGGGCTTTTGAAATGTAAAATAGACCCAAAATGCTGATATTAAATTCACTTTGTCCTAAATAATGCACGTTATATATACCGTGGCGACGGTGGCGCTCGCTCGTGCGATGTACACATGATGTGGTTATTTTAATTGTAACTGGGATTAAGATGTCTGATGAGATGCGCTGTTTGACGGATTTGAGAAATTGAATGAGCCGTTGACGTCACATTAATGAATGAGGATAAAGAGATAAACTTCATTCAAAACAAAGGATATTCTAAACACGGGTCTCTCGTTCATTAATGTATAAACAATGAATTTATCCCATCTGGCCCAGTGGCCCAGCGGTAGTGCTCAAGCCTCCCAATCCACCGACCGGGTTTCAAATCCCCGTGTTTCCAATATGATTTTTTTGAATATAATATTAATGATTATACGCCAAAGTAGCCTGGTTTTAAGTTAAAATATTATAAATCTACATGCATTGAGGATGTCATTCTTTATATAGCTCTCAACGTGCACCAAATTGAATTATTCCTATATTGCAAAAAGAAGGACCCCGGTCTTGAACCCGGGTCGTCCGTGTGGAAGTCAAAAGAACAACCCGTTGGACCACATTGGAGATAAGTTAAATATTGACTATACATCAATCAATGGGCAAGAAAGCCGTCTCGTAATTCTGTATAACAGTTAACTAGTTATTTTCGCTAGCAAGATCTCATTTGATTATTCAATCCAGCAGGCAAGTTTAAAGAAATATAATCTGATTGATTGAGGTAATGAGGGACTTAGAATTAGCCTATAGATAACGCATTTAACTTGTCGGCGAGGCGATTGAGCCTATTGCAATCTGTCAATAAAGTCTTAAATCAATTAATCAATCAATGCCGTTGAGAATCAGGGTCTCTGCCATCGATACGTGCTGGCTTTCCACCTAAAACGGGAGCGCGCATCTAGCCTGACTTGAGCCTGACTCTCAAGTCTGGCTTGAGTTAACGAGACTGAATCCTCCTTTGTGAAACAGGAAAATCCCGGCTTTGAACATCGGGTTAACTGAAGCTGGATAATGGACATGTTGATCGACTTAGTTGAACCACGTACATGAAACAGGGCCCTGGATTCACTATACAATGAATCAGTCCAGATATTATACATTATTTTTTCACAAACAGCATATTTATTGTGTGAATGAAGTAAATCTTTCATGTAGAAATAAGACAAGTCAACAATAGACCTATCAACCAGGCCATCACTGAAACAATATGAATTGTTTTTACTACACAATACATTTCACAGAGTAAATTTGACTCAAACAGAGTACATTTGGATAATTTAATGTGAATGATACATTCCTATCTCTGACTTCACAAGTCTGTCCAGGATTACTGATGGATAAATGACCCCGTCCTGGATACATTCCTATCTGTGAACACTATAATCACGGTAAAACCTAACATTGCATTATTTTCATGGTTATAATGAATAAAAATACATCTTTGTTTTAAGATGTTTCATGCTAAATGGTTAACGTGAATTTCCTTCAATCATCTGGGACAAGGAGCAAACAACCTCCGCCGGTAATACAGTGCATTTAGCTTTTTTCTGCAAAATTATTATGAATTATAATATTGTACCAACAACTTTCATACATTTTAGCCATACTATACACTAACTATGGTGACTGAGTTAAAATGTATTTGCCTTAGAATTATCATCTTTGAGCTGTTTGAATATTTCCTATCGCGTGTAGGATTTAACGTATATCGAAATATTGAGAGCATAAAACTCAGGGGGGCTAAAAAACTAGACACTGTTCAGCAAAGTAATTCAGAAATGTGCTATTTGTTTACCTTAGATCAGGTTAAAGAAAATACCTTTGGGGCTTGATCGTACTAAAACTTGTAAAAATACATCTGTATTGTTTTTACCTTATCATTCTGCAAACAGGTAAAAAAAACTATGTTGACATGTCTGTTTTTAAGTGTATCGGGCAGTTTCATGGTTTTAGATGTTTATCATTTATGTGTATCCTTGACACTCAACCAATAAACAACAAATCAGAATTCAATAGGATTATGTTATCATGTTTTTACCAAAGTATATGTTTTTCATATAACAAAGATATAAATACAAACTGTCTAGTAGATACAAAGATTTATGCCTTGCATTGTTTAGAACAATGCTGTTTGCAAATAGTCTGAATTACTCGTGTGTACCACAATATAGTTCCAATTCTTTCACGAAAGTTGTTTACCAGGTAGTCAATTGAGATCATAGACCCCTCTTTTAGCTAGACCTGGGCCCCGTTCCCCGTACCTGGTTCAACTAAGTCGATCAAGATGTCATTATACAGCTTCAGTTAACCCGATGTTTGAAGCCGGGATTTTCCTGTTCCTCGAAGGTGGATTCAGTCTCGTTAACTCAAGCCAGACTTGAGACCCAGGATAAATGCACGTGCCTGCCTCAGCCGAGAAGGCAGCAAGTGTCGAGAGCAGAGATCCTGATTCTCTAGCGGCATTGATTGATTAATTGATTTAAAACGTTAGTAACATATTGCAGTACGGCTCAATCGCCTCGCCGACAGGTTAAATGCGTTATCTATAGGCTAATTTTAAGTCCCTCATTACCTCAATCAATCAGATTATATTTCTTTAAACTTGCCTGCTGGATTGAATAATCAAATGAGATCTTGCTAGCGAAAATAATTAGTAAAACTGTTATACAGAATAACGATACGGCTCCCTTACCCATTGATTGATGTATGGTCGATCTTTAACTTTTCTTCTCTGTGGTGTAACGGGTTCTTCTTTTGACTTTCACGCAGACGACCGGGGTTCGAAACCCAGTCGTCTCCTTCTTTTTGCAATATAGGAATAATTCAATTTGGTGCACGTTGAGAGCTATATAAAGAATGACATCCTCAATGCATGTAGATTTATAATATTTTAACTTAAAACCAGGCTACCTTTGCGTATAATAATTAATATTATATTCAAAAAAATTATATTGGAAACACAGAGTTTCGAACACCGGTTGCTGGGTTGCCAGGATTGAGCACTACCGCTGAGCCACTGTGCCAGATGGGATAAATTCATTGTTTATACATTAATGAACGAGAGACCCGTGTTTAGAATATTCTTTATTTTGTTGTTGTTGCACCGAGCGAGCGCCACGGTATATAACGTGCATTATTTAGGACAAAGTGAATTTAGTATCAGCATTTTGGGTCTATTTTACATTTCAAAAGACCCCTCTGGAAGAATGGAGCACAAAAACGTAATTCAGAATGGTATAACGCAGATCCTAGACTGTGGGAATAATTTCAGGAAACGCGCTGTCACTCCTTTGCGGGGGCGTGGCGATGGTTGATCCGGCTAACTTGAACTTAAACCCTGCTTTCGACCAGGCTCAAACTTTTGGATCTGTTGTCATGGTGATTTGGAAAATCCAGGTACAGGGAGCCGGAAAGTCCGGCTTAAGTCAGACTTAACCGAAAGTTATCCGGCTAACTCAGTTATCCAGGTACGGGGAACGGGGCCCTGGGCCCTGTTTCTCGTACCTGGTTCAACTAAGTCGATCAAGATGTCATTATCCAGATTCAGTTAACCCGATGTTTGAAGCCGGGATTTTCCTGTTCCTCGAAGGTGGATTCAGTCTCGTTAACTCGATTCAGACTTGAGACCCAGGCTAAGTGCGCGCGGCCGCTTCAGGTGAAAAGCCAGCACGTATCGATGGCAGAGATCCTGATTCTCTAACGGCATTGATTGATTAATTGATTTAAAACTTTATTGACAGATTGCAATACGGCTCAATCGCCTCGCAGACAAGTTAAATGCGTTATCTATAGGCTAATTTTAAGTCCCTCATTACCTCAATCAATCAGATTATATTTCTTTAAACTTGCCTGCTGGATTGAATAATCAAATGAGATCTTGCTAGCGAAAATAATTAGTTAAACTGTTATACAGAATTACGATACGGCTCTCTTACCCATTGATTGATGTATCTTTAACTTATCTCCACTGTGGTCTAACGGGTTGTTCTTTTGACTTTCACGCAGACGACCGGGGTTCGAAACCCTAGTCTTTTCCTTCTTTTTGCAATATAGGAATAATTCAATTTGGTGCACGTTGAGAGCTATATAAAGAATGACATCCTCAATGCATGTAGATTTATAATATTTTAACTTAAAACCAGGCTACTTTGGCGTATAATCATTAATATTATATTCAAAAAAATTATATTGGAAACACGGGGTTTCGAACACCGGTCACTGGGTTGGCAGGCTTGAGCACTACCGCTGCGCCACTGTGCCAGATGGGATAAATTCATTGTTTATACATTAATGAACGAGAGACCCGTGTTTAGAATATTCTTTATTTTGAATGAAGTTTTATTTCTTTATCCTCATTCATTAATGTGACGTCAACGGCTCATTCAATTTCTCAAATCCGTCAAACAGCGCATCTCATCAGACATCTTAATCCCAGTTACAATTAAAATAACCACGTCATAATGTGTACATCGCACCGAGCGAGCGCCACGGTATATATAACGTGCATTATTTAGGACAAAGTGAATTTAGTATCAGCATTTTGGGTCTATTTTACATTTCAAAAGCCCCCTCTGGAAGAATGGAGCACAAAAACGTAATTCAGAATGGTATAATGCAGATCGTAGACTGTGGGAATAATTTCAGGAAACGGGCTGTCACTTTTTTGCGGGGGCATGGCGATGGTTCAGGCTAACTTGAACTTAAACTCTGCTTTCGACCAGGCTCAAACTTTTGGATCTGTTGTCATGGTGATTTGGAAAATCCAGGTACGGGGAATCGGAAAGTCCGGCTTAAGTCAGACTTACCCGAAAGTTATCCGGCTAACTCAGTTATCCAGGTACGGGGAACGGGGCCCTGGTCAAAATGACAGATAAAACATAACCATACACCTAGAAATACACAAAAAGCAGATTAATAAAAAATTCAAGACAGGCAAACGAGACTAATCACTGTAATTACAGCACCAAAGCTGTTTGTCTTACAAATGAGTGAGGTGTCAAGGGGTGATATATGTCAACCCCCTGAGAAAATAGCATTATCCTCCCAAGGAGTCTAATGATTCAATCTACTAAAAATCGACCTGTTTCATGATTTTAGATGTCTATTTCAAGTGTATCATTGACCCTCAGCCTATAAACAAAGAATTCAGAATTCAATAGGATTATGTGTTATCACGTAACGAGCAATAACACTATACAACAAACATCAAATGCACTCACAACACACACATCCAAACGCACACATTCACTTTAAACAAACAACACATTGCAGCACCCATTCTCCACATTTTAGAACACCTAAAGACACTTTATATTTATTGGTATTGGATTTGCAATGCACCCCATACCTTTGTAGACCTTACTGTAAATTGTACCTAAATTGTACCTCATCCCATTTCTGCTTTGCACTATATAGTATTGTATATTAGTACATTGCATAGTATATTGTATGGTAACTCTGTTACTTCTATTCTGCATCGAACATTGTGTCTACGTGACCTCTATTTTTACTTCTATTTTACATGCTATACTATTTTATTTTATAAAATAACAGAAAGTGTAACAGAAAGAAACATTTCGTATAAAAGTATTCTGTACTTCTGTATGAAGTTGTATGAAGTTTTTACATGCACCAAAGTACATTTTCCCTAGTTTCTGCTAAATATCCTGCAATATGTATTCAGGTGACAATTATATAAATACAAATACACTGTATTTGTAATATACTGTTTAGAACAATACTATATGCAAATATTATGGCTGAATTACTAGTGTGTAACACAATATAGTTCCAATTCATGCATGAAAGATGCTAAACCTTTTTTACCAAGTAGTCACTTGAGATCATCTACCCCTCTTTTTTTTAGCTAGACCTGGTCCCAATTGACAGCAACAGCAAAGACCTTAAAATACACAGAAGGCAAAGTGGGCCTTGAGACACCGCAAACTATATTGAATGGGTTTTTCAGAGTAAAAAAGAGGATGGAAGTTAATGATCTGCAGGAGGTTGGTATGGGAGAGATGGTCAGGTCATAAATATAAAATATAACACCACGTTATGCAATGATGCAGGGGCATTAGCCCTTCTCATTCTTTAAGAGGAGACACTACAGGTGAATAGGGTAAAATAATTAACTAATAGATATCACAATGAAACTTCCCCAGTTGATTACTTATATTAAGACAAGACTGTTTTGTATTACAAGTTTTCTGAAATTGTATGTTTAAATATGCAAATGTGGCATTATCTACTTAAATATGCACTAATTTGCATATAATTCCAGGACAGAAATCTGAACATTGGATAAAGCCATTTTCAAAATTATAGTTTAATTTTGTTGACATATTAGAGCCAAAGGTTATTACAGAGGGGATTTTGGATATCTCTTTTTATCACTCCATAAATCAGAAAATACTCCATTCAGTACATTTTTATATATATTTCGCCATGTTTTTAGGAATGAAATGTGATATAAATCAGGGTATGAATGCGATATCCAATCCAATCCAATCCAATCCACTTTATTTATATAGCACATTTAAAACAACAAAGTTGACCAAAATGCTGTACAAGTCCACAAACATAGGATAAAACATAAAACATAAAATTGTAATAAAAACACATAATAAAACAGTACAATGTGGCACATAAAAAGGCCAATCTCTCAAAAAACGGTTTAAAAAACAAAAGCCAGAGCAAATAAGTGTGTTTTTAGGCGTGATTTAAACACCTGCAGAGTGGGGGCCTGCCTAACATGCAGTGGCAGCTCATTCCAGAGCTTTGGGGCTGCCACTGCAAAAGCACGGTCCCCCCTAAGCTTCAGATATCAACAAACCCTTCTGTAAATACCTTCAGAACATAGATATGGTGTATGTGAGTGCTACTGCAGTGGAGATTTCTGGCTCAGAGTATGAGGAAAAACTCTTAAAACTCATTTTTGGGAAAACGCCTTCAAAGTTCTGTATTGTAAAATGCCATACTTTTTTTTTAAACAGATATTTACAAACACAAAACCTAATCAAACCATTAGTAATAGACAACCTAAACACATGCCTGATAACTGAATAATAATAATAATGATGTTATTGAACTGAACAGAACTACACACAGGCTACAAACAGTGTAGTACAGTGTAGTACCCCCTAATAGGCAAAAGATTTTGAATAGATATCACTATGAAACTTTCCCAGTTTGTTATGTACATATAAACTAAGAAAAAATATATTGCAAGTTTTCTGAAATGTATGTTTATATATGCAAATGAGGCACTTCTCCATTAAATATGTGGACATTTATGGATGCAATAAGGCAAAATGAAGTAAAATAAACAACTAAATGTGTGTTATTGACGTTTTATTGTCACTAGTTTCATAGAAGACATGTTTAGGAAGCAAAATATAACAAAATCTCAAAATCAACAAAAAAGGTATATTTGCCTATTCACCTGCAGTGTCTCGCCTTAAATCCCCTTAATTTGGAACTTTAAAATCAGATAGGGTGGTTAATGGTCTACAGTTTCAAAGTTTTTATTTTGAAAAAAAGTCCATTACAGACATAGCTATCACAGAAGGTATAGCTATCAGCTGAAGGCCTTTTCCTTAACTCGATGCTATTTTCAGTGGTACTGTGACATAAATTGGGGGGTTAGATGTGTTGGTACGGTTTCAACCGTGCTGAAAAGGGGAAGTTGACCTAAAAATGTAGGCCTAAACAGTAGATGGACATTCAGGCTTTGAAGTGATCCATATCCATAAAATAAGTCTTAATTTAAGACATATGAAACATTTAAAGCAGCTTGGACAGACAGACAGACCCTTACAAGTTATCATAAACAGTGCTGTATTTGTAATCTGCTATGTCCTAAATGTCTGGATGTAGCATTGCTGTCTATCTGTATGTCATGTATGCCCTGATGTATTGAACATGGGTGACTATGCTGTAAACAAGACAAAAGTCTTTCTCTGATCTGTAGCCTTTTAACCTTGGCATTTGGAATACACACATTCTATGACATCTAGAGGGGTGGTTGTAATCAGCCCCTCACCCCATCCCCTGAGATGCACCCATCTAGCAGAACATAACTTAACCTCCATGCATATAACTTAAACATTACCCTTGCCCTCAATGACTAACCCCCTGGTCAGCACCGCTGACATACTTACATACATACATACATACATACATACATACATACATACATACATACATACATACATACATACATACATACATACATACATACATACATACATACATACATACATACATACATACATACATACATACATACATACATACATACATACATACATACATACATACATACATACATACATACATACATACATACATACATACATACATACATACATACATACATACATACATACATACATACATACATACATACATACATACATACATACATACATACATACATACATACATACATACATACATACATACATACATACATACATACATACATACATACATACATACATACACAGCCAGACCTTGGGGGACTGTGAGTTTTTTTCTACAGAAAGGAGAAGTATGACACACAGACACATACACACACCCAGACACACACGCCTCTGCAGAAAGGGGGAAGTCGGAGGGTCATAAATCTTTTGGACTTGACAGAAGCTGCATACGGCAGTTTTGAGCCATCCCATTCGCTATCCATACACCCCTCCTCTATGACAGCTAAGGGGGTGTCACTTTCAGAATCGTGACAGTGTCAGAACCACTCTAGTGTTTCTGTATGTCATTTCACCCTACGGAGTGGATACCGTCTACTGAGAGGTATACAGAAACAGAGGGGAGAATGCTTTCTGCTCAAACCATACCATTTGGAAGAAAGCATTCTCCATGCAACCATTTTCTGAACACACTCACACACATACACACACACATTTATTCTGAAGATATACACTTATTCTTAATTCTGTAACTTAAACCACACACATTTGAAATGTTTATTCTAATCCTTGGAATACACAGAATCTTAAGAAACAGACATTTGAAATGTTTATGTCCACACAAATACATATTGTGAAGATACATACATGTATTCTTAAGACTTTTGGAATACTTATTGTGAAACTATATTCTTAAGATACACTAATACATATTGTGAAATGTTTAATCTGAAAACCTTGGAATACACAAATACAATCTGAAAAAAAAAACGTTTGAATCTTTTATTTCTTACAATAAAAAAAACTTATTTTATTTTGAAGAACTTTTATTTTGAAAAAAAAGTAAATAAAAAAAACGTTTATTTTGAAAAAAAAATCTGAAAACTCCTCCCCTTCCGTAACCAGATGTCCCTCCCCCTCCTAAACCGGATGTCCCTCCCGCCTGTAGCTGTTCCGCAACCGTTCCTACTTCCGGGGTAGGCCTGATTGGCCGCGACGGCCATGTGACCAGGCGTGGCCACGCCCCGCGGCAGAGGCCGCTGTGTTGACGCTAGGCTGCTGTGTTTCCTGGTTGTCGCGCCGCGGTAGTCAGCAGTGATGCCACAGATTACTTGTAAAAGTAATCTGATTACTGATTACTGATTACTCCTTTGAAAAGTAATCTAAGTTACTTTACTGATTACTTGATTATCAGAGTAACTTAGTTACTTTGAAAGTAACTAGGTTACGAAGTCGTCGTTGTTCCCCCAACAGTTTTTTTTTAAACGCTTTATTGAAAGTGCATGAATTGTTTTTAACTTGTTTCTCTGCACATAACGTAAATTGTTAAACTAGTGCTTCAGCTTCTGTACCATCAAGTATGGTAAAGCAACAGTCTATGATGCTCACAGCATTAGAGCAGCCATTAGATGTGTATCACATCTAACAAATGCAGGCTGAACTATTCAATTATATCAACTGTAACTATTAAATTGTTTTTATAAATGTCTCTCTATAAACATACAATCAGTCTCTCTTTAACATGTAAATTAACTGTAAATCTTGCAAATAAGAGCTTTTGCTCTGCCACCATCAACCCTCCTGTACCTAGTCGAAGCGTCGGCTAGTGTTGTGATTCCAGATGCTTTCAATGCAATTGGATGTGCTGTTTTTAGCGGTAGACAGTATTTTGTTTCCTCCGCCGTGAAGTAGTGACTGAGGCTACGTTTAGACGAGCGTTTTGGGGTGGAATTCTGAACAGAAACCGCAAAAGTCATCTTGCGGTTTCACTTTTAATTTTGCCAAGCGTTTTGGGGTGGAATTCTCCGACGACGGAGCCCTGCTGTCACACGATTGGCGCATATGTCACATGACGTGCTGTGAAGACCCGCCCTACTCTGCCTCTGATTCGCAGACTGTTGATGGGGAATGTGATTGGACCAGAGCAGAGTCACTCACAGACAGAGGGACCAGTCACGCCGCGGGACACATTCTTGTATTTAACCCTTTCACTGCCACACCACGTCACTCCCAAAAGAAAAACAGCTCAAAATGTATTTTTGACTGTCGAAAACGAAATAAAATACTGCATTCCGCCTGCATTATGAATTTATGATGAGATAGTAACGAAATAGTAATGCACAGCCACTTGGACAAGTAACTGCTTAGTAACGCGTTACTGGCATCACTGGTAGTCAGTTAGTTCTGTGTTCCGTGTTGCAATAAACGTTCAACGATGTCAACAAAACGGTATCTTATTACGGCTTTCCTCCCGACGACAAAGAGAAGAGAAGGTGGCTGAAGCCTGAAGTTGATACAGTAAGTTTGATCGCGGTCTCGTGACCAGAATACAAAACATTACCTGTTGTTATTGTTACGTCGCTATCTTGTGATAGTAACATGGTCGTTCTTAATGTAGCCTACTGTATATATCCACATGTGTTTGTACATATAACTGCATATAATCCTTTTACATATCTGTAGATACTACGCTATCTATATCTGTACATATCCCTTACCTACTCTTACTAGTTACGCTGCTGGCCAGTATGACTACCATAGTGTCTTTATACCTGCTGCATCAATGTACATAATAATACTACAACTATGTACATACATATGATCTGATTAGCATTATTACTCAGTAGTACTGATTTATATATTTTAAACAATATAATGAATTAAGGTTTTGTTTTATTTGTCACATAAGGTACGCGTACATTACAGTGAAACACTTGGTTCTGTATGAGCCTCCTGAGATTGTGCTTTCTAGAAGTTAGACATCTCTTTGATCCAATGACCTGAGTCAGGTCTCTGAATCTCCTTCCATTTTAAAGCAATCACATGTTTAGCTTGTAGTAGACAGAAATCTAGTTGTTTGTTTCTTCATATCACAGTTTACAATTTATTTTCTTTTTGCAGGCATGACTTCACCCCAAACTGTAACTCACGGGTCTGTGGGTGGCATTTTCCCAATGGCAAAGCAGCTGGGCCAACACTGCTTTCCCCGACCACATCAGCTATCCCATTCCCACCAAACGGAAAAAACAAATGCTCCCTGCGAGTGTGGAGGATGAACGAAGAGCTGAACAAGGCCCAAACCACCTTGACATTGCTACACAGACCCCTAGTACTTCATGTGTTGTGGTGCTTGAATTATGCCTCTAATCGATCAGCTACTCCTGACTTTGATGAAGCTCCGACTGAATTGTGGCATCCTAGACCTTGCTATGAGGTTTAATTGCTGCCGTGCCAGTCACCAAGTAGTTGTTTTGAAGTAAAGCGCAGACTCCATACTCTTCTGCTCGTCTCATTTATTAACTTCCACAATCTATTCTATTTTTGTATTGTATTTTTGCACAATCGAAGGCAGGCATGGCCACCTTCATTTCACTATTATCATCATTTATGTATTGTGTATGTACTGTATGTGACGATTAAACCTCTTGAAGTGCAGGTAAACATGGCATCTTAAGACATTCACAAATCTAGGCTCATCCACCTGATATTCAATACACTTGAATCACAAAGTTTCTTCACACACTTTAAAATGTTGTGGCAGACTGTCACAAACAAAGGTCTATAATAACACATACCTGGACGGGGCTGTTGTGAAGCCAGCCCATCCAGTGAGTGCTTTAAGCACAGCCAAAAGTAAATGATATTTATTATATGAAGGGGAATGAAACCTGTAAAGACACACACAACAGGGAGAACAGCTGTGATCGCCTTGTCTGAGGTACTTCCTAGGTCACTGGTGAAGGTTATAACTGCATTGGGAGCCCCACCGATCAGAGCAGTAAGTGTGGTGCGTCCTTTGTAATGACTGTACAGGGCCCTGTTTCTTGTACCTGGATAACTGAGTTAGCCGGATAACTTTAACTGGATAACTGAGTTAGCCGGACTTTCCGGTTCCCTGTACGTGGATTTTCCAAATCACCATGACAACAGATCCAAAAGTTTGAGCCTGGTCGAAAGCAGAGTTTAAGTTCAAGTTAGCCGGATGAAGCACAGCCACGCCCCCGCAAAGAAGTGACAGCCCGTTTCCTGAAATTATTCCCACAGTCTACGATCTGCATTATACCATTCTGAATTACGTTTTTGTGCTCCATTCTTCCAGAGGGGGCTTTTGAAATGTAAAATAGACCCAAAATGCTGATACTAAATTCACTTTGTCCTAAATAATGCACGTTATATATACCGTGGCGACGGTGGCGCTCGCTCGTGCGATGTACACATTATGTGGTTATTTTAATTGTAACTGGGATTAAGATGTCTGATGAGATGCGCTGTTTGACGGATTTGAGAAATTGAATGAGCCGTTGACGTCACATTAATGAATGAGGATAAAGAGATAAACTTCATCCAAAACAAAGGATATTCTAAACACGGGTCTCTCGTTCATTAATGTATAAACAATGAATTTATCCCATCTGGCACAGTGGTGCAGCGGTAGTGCTCAAGCCTGCCAACCCAGCGACTGGGGTTCAAAACCCGGTGTTTCCAATATGATTTTTTTTAATATAATATTAATGATTATATGCCAAAGTAGCCTGGTTTTAAGTTAAAATATTATAAATCTACATGCATTGTGGATGTCATTCTTTATATAGCTCTCAACGTGCACCAAATTGAATTATTCCTATATTGCAAAAAGAAGGAGACGACTAGGGTCTCGAACCCCGGTCGTCTGTGTGAAAGTCAAAAGAACAACCCGTTAGACCACATTGGAGATAAGATAAAGATTGACTATACATCAATCAATGGGTAAGAGAGCCGTATCGTAATTCTGTATAACAGTTAACTAATTATTTTCGCTAGCAAGATCTCATTTGATTATTCAATCCAGCAGGCAAGTTTAAAGAAATATAATCTGATTGATTGAGGTAATGAGGGACTTAAAATTAGCCTATAGATAACGCATTTAACTTGTCGGCGAGGCGATTGAGCCGTATTGCAATCTGTCAATAAAGTCTTAAATCAATTAATCAATCAATGCCGTTAGAGAATCAGGATCTCTGCCATCGATACGTGCTGGCTTTTCACCTAAAGCGGCCGCGCGCATTTAGCCTGAGTCGCAAGTCTGGCTTGAGTTAACGAGACTGAATCCACCTTCGTGGAACAGGAAAATCCCGGCTTCAAACATCGGGTTAACTGAAGCTGGATAATGACATCTTGATCGACTTAGTTGAACCACGTACAAGAAACAGGGCCCAGATGGGGTGAAGTCATCATGCCTGCAAAAAGAAAATACATTGTAAACTGAAGCACAATCTCAGGAGGCTCATACAGAACCAAGTGTTTCACTGTAATGTATGCGTACCTTATGTGACAAATAAAACAAAACCTTAATTCATTATATTGTTTAAAATATATAAATCAGTACTACTGAGTAATAATGCTAATCAGATCATATGTATGTACAGAGTTGTAGTATTATTATGTACATTGATGCAGCAGGTATAAAGACACTATGGTAGTCATACTGGCCAGCAGCGTAACTAGTAAAAGTAGGTAAGGGATATGTACAGATATGGATAGCGTAGTATCTACAGATATGTAAAAGGATTATATGCAGTTATATGTACAAACACATGTGGATATATACAGTAGGCTACATTAAGAACGACCATGTTACTATCACAAGATAGCGACTTAACAATAACAACAGGTAATGTTTTGTATTCTGGTCACGAGACCGCGATCAAACTTACTGTATCAACTTCAGGCTTCAGCCACCTTCTCTTCTCTTTGTCGTCGGGAGGAAAGCCGTAATAGTTGACATCGTTGAACGTTTATTGCAACACGGAACACAAAACTAACTGACTACCGCGGCGCGACAACCAGGAAACACAGCAGCCTAGCGTCAACACAGCGGCCTCGGCCGCGGGGCGTGGCCACGCCTGGTCACGTGGCCGTCGCAGCCAATCAGGCCTACCCCGGTTGCGGAACAGCAACAGGCGTCCCTCCCCTCGAAACCGGATGTCCCGCCTCCTTGAATCATCGACCAATCAGAGAAGGGGGCGGGGCGTAGGGGGTCATAAATCATCTCAAAAGGGGGCGTGGCTACAATCAATCAAACTTTCCATATATGGTCTGACAGGTGGTGTATCCCTATCCTCTCCATCCCCTTAACAATTGTGTGCATTGAGCCGTACTGTATTGTACCCATTCTGCAATATGTTAATACAATTTTCAATCAATCAATCACAGCGGAATCAATCAATCATAATGAATTGTAAGGGTGCAATTAGCACCGTGCAATCCATTCTTTGTGGATCCCGCCCATTGTTTGTGTGGAGAATCTCTCATTCGCCGTCCAAATCAATGAGCGGTCCGCCATTTTGGACAAATTATTACAGATACAAGGATTACAAAAACATCTGTAAAAGACTAATTTCACATGGGATTGTTATAAACTTTGGACCTGTACTGTAGATAAGACTTCAGGCTATGGAACCATTATGTTTTCCAGCTCCTATACCTCTCAGCTGGAACTCAAAACGAGGCATTTGGCAACAAGTAAACAAAACGTGAGTCACTTTTATTTCAGTGTGTTCAAATCTCTAACTCTATTAAATTAGTACTCAGAGTGATTCTTCTCCTGTTGTGGAAGAATGTTCAGAATGTTTCCTTTCAAAAGAGACCAGACTCATGCATGTGCTATAAGTGGTTCAAGTAATAATTCACAAATGACTTTGGGTATGCAATTGTTCAGGCGTTTTTAAATGCAAAATGTGCCCTCAGCAATGGGGTTAACGCAATTAACACATATTATGTAGCAAAATGCATCAGTAGGGCTGCAGTCATAAATAAATGCATGAAACTGTTTTACTTATCAGTCACAGGAGTCTTCAATAATCTTGAATGTTGATCCATTTTGTGATTATTTATCCTCCGATGTGATCTTTGTTGACAGACGACTCCTTCACAATTAACTCTGTTACATAAATAGTGAGCATAGCATAGCTCACCCTGTGTATCTAATAAATATTGCTATGCTTGGAAAGACCACTCATCGCTGCATTTATACGACTTGGTTTAATCCTAAAGTCAGTTCTGAAACGTTGTATAATGAAATAAGACATTCAGGGATGTCTGGTCGCTCATAATTGTCCCGGTGTGTATGTCAGAGTGATCAGGAATGTAAACACACCAGCTACCCAAGCAGCCACCACGGCTGGATATTGATCCTATGGAAAGCGTTTGCGGTCAGAAATGGCAATTGCATACATTTTGTATGTGTTAAAAGGCCACAATCAAAACTTTGATTTGATTGCTGATTTATTTTGCACATAATCTCACACACATCCAAAAACTCTAAAAAGTTTTGCACACAATATAATTTAGTTTGACAGTTATTGAGAGTAAATGTCATCAGGGACATTGCGTCTTGTGTTGTGTTAATTACAGCTAATGAAATTATATGGTAGCAGTCCCAAGAAGCTATTGCTATTTTTTCATTTACATAATTTCATGGTGCTGTAATTAACACAAGGATTTTATGTCCCCAATGACATCACTGGTGGCCGTATTCAAACTCCTTCACTCTGAATAACTGTCAAACAAAATTAATGTGTGCAAAACTGGAGTTTGTGCGATTATGTGCAAAATAAACGTGCCGCTTAAAGGGTTTCAAATTAATCATAAAACAAACATTGATGCAAATATTGACACCCCTAACGTAGGCATACATACATACATACTGTACATAAAAGAGAGTATCAGTATTTGTTTCTTCATTCAGAAAGTAGGAATGATGACAGAGAGCAGTGGCGGCTCCTGGGTTCTTCTCCACTAGGGGCGCGATACCAAACATTTTGCAAACATGTACAAGGCACGCATTGGGATATTATCACCATTGCCATCGATCAATATATGATCACAGTCAGTCAAATGCAACCACGTTTCCAATAGCCCAACACAAACACGCACAGCTCTCTCTCTCTCTCTCTCTCTCTCTCTCTCTCTCTCTTCTCTCTCTCTCTCTCTCTCCCCTCCCTCTCTCCTCTCTCTCTCTCTCTCTCCCTCTCTCTCTCTCTCTCTCTCAGATCGATTCAATAAGAAACACATATGTATATATTGTCATTTTAAACAAGTTACCATTCATTGTCTGAGTGTTATGCTCCACCCGCAGCGAAATTAGAGAGAGAGAGAGAGAGAGAGAGAGAGAGAGAGAGAGAGAGAGAGAGAGAGAGAGAGAGAGAGAGAGAGCGAGAGAGAGAGAGAGAGAGAGAGCGAGAGAGAGAGAGAGAGAGAGAGAGAGAGAGAGAGAGAGAGAGAGAGAGAGAGGAGAGAGAGGGGGGGAGAGAGAGAGAGAGAGAGAGAGCGAGAGAGAGGGGGAGAGAGAGAGGAGAGAGAGAGAGAGAGAGAGAGGAGAGAGAGAGAGAGCGAGAGAGAGACCGAATTACCTCACTGTTTACGTGGTCCACTCACTGTTGTCCCAACTCCCCAGACTGTTGATGTATATCAAGCCGGAGGGCTTGATAAAGTGTATAATCCGCTGTTGATGATGTATATCCAGTCCACTGTCCAGACTGCCATATAGCTTGTTAGCTGTTAGCAGTTAGCACCACACAACAAGTAGTTTGATTTCTTTGTCCATTTCCGCGTCGAACAGACTGCAAACTACCTGGTGTTCTATCGCCATGCTCTAAGACAAACTCTAACCTTAACCAACTTTGAAAGAGTGCCTAAACTTAACCGTCGAAAGAACTTGCAGTCACGCTCTAAGACAAATAGCTGACAACAACAACTCACAACAACACAACTATCTCTACCTAGAAAACCTAAAATCGGAACAAAAAAAGTGGCGTCGGCCAATCAGAGAGCGTCTCCGCGAAATGTGGCTACGGAAAAAAAAAAATCGTCGGCTACAGAAATGCGGCTACAGAAATTCTTGACGCTGCTGCCTAGACCGCTTCAAATCGCGCCCAGATTCCAACATAATAGTTATATTTCAACGCACAACGCGTTACGCACTGATTGGCTGCGACGGATACAGCGATCAAACAGTGACGCGCACTCAGAGAAATACAAAAAAAAAAAAAAAAAAAAAGTGAGTCACTTCCTGTTCAGGAAAACGAGTATTTTTATTTTATATATTAACGTTATATTGTGCATTGGAAACACAACATACTTAAAATGAGTAAATATTATTAATTTTAAACATGTTTATATTATTTATAGGGCTATAAAACAAAAAACTAAAAATAATTTTTCTTGTTCTTCTCTCATATAACCAGGGCAGGGCCTGAGGGGGGGCGGCGCCCGAGCGCCCCTAGTGGTGAGCCGCCACTGACAGAGAGGCAGGGGAGACACAGGAGAGAAGGATCTGAGGCAAGGTTTGATACACATCATATCCAGAGGAGAGGGTATTTACCAATACACCATCTCTATTTCATACACTCAAATAAATACAGGTTCTTCAATCAGCCATTGTCTTGCACTGCAGCTAAATACAGTAAGACACAGAACCCTTTTGGGTTGAAGACAAGAGTGGTTCTGTAATGTCCCTAGATTCGTATTACAATCTCAAAATAACAACCATTACAGCTGGGGGCTTATTAAACAAACTATACAATACAAACATTGCAAGTCCTCTTCAAAAAGTGCTGTTCTCATTTACAGTCAAACCATAGATATAGGCTATATATACAGTAGTACGGTAAGTAGTGGGGGTGTATTGACTTCAGGTCCCTATTTGCAGATTTAATTAACAGATTAGATGAAGCGGAGAAACATCAATGTTTATTTTCCAATCAGCAGCAGCCCTATAGGTACTTTTTATTTTCCAGGTATCTTGCCCAGGGAACATCTCCATGCACTGCGACTTCAAACAGCTGTGCTTTGAATAATAAAGAAGGACACTTATCAGCTGCCTGGAAATATTACAGTGCCGTTTACTGCACATGAAGAAATCTCCATCCTCAGTCTCTCTTGTGACCTTCAAGTGTTGGAGGTGAATTAGCATTTTGGTTGCATAATGTATCTGCCGTATTCAGAGGCATTATGCCGTATTGACATACTGTATGAGCTGATGGGAGATGGAATATGCTTGTGTTGCTGATGGCTTCCATGGCTGCTGGGCTCACACAGAGGAATTATAGAGAAGCTAACTGGATTATCTTAACCCTTTCACTACCACACTACAGAAGGTTAACCATTGCTGGCGGCTGGGTGGCGCAGCGGAGATTGCGCTTGTTGTCACTAATGCAAGAGACTCCGGTCTCAAATCCGGGTGTCAGCATTGCCTCTGGCTTGGGCCGGCCGTCATACTAACTCATTTGGCAGAGTTAGCGGGTAGAAGTCGATGGGTGGTAATCTGGACGTTGTGGACAGCGACTCCTACAGGTCGGTTGGGGGACGCCTGCACAGCAGAGACAGGAAATGGCAAGGGTAGTGTGAGCCTCCCACACGTTACACCTCGCCAATGAGAGTCCGCGCTGGCAGGTGAAAAGATGTGACAGGCTGCCTCCTCGTGTACCGGAGGGGACACGTGATGCAAGGCTTCTATCCTCCCTACAGCCGACCAGTATATGCATATGCGAGCAACGTTCAAGACAGGGGAGGGGAAAATTGGAAACACGAAATTGGGATGGGAGAAAATAGAAAAATAAGGAGAAAAAGTGGATACAAAAAAAGAAAGAAGGTTAACCGTTCACTACCACACTACAGACGGTTAACTGTAATAAAATGTTCTAATAAATATGCATGATCAAATTCAACAACGTGCGCTTTTATTTTGATATTCCTTATTTCCACGTTGAAATGACACAATACATTAACACATTCGGGGCCAACCACGAACATGTCCGTGTTTCGGATCCAACGGTTGAGGGCCAACCACGGATATGTCCGTGGCAAGGTTGTTTTGGCTTTTAATCCATTGTAATATCCCACTCAATGTCACCCTGTGGCACTGCAGATTTACCCTACTCTTGGAATTCGGAAAAGTGCATTACCGGCCAGATCCTCATAGGGGCGCTGTCTCGATAATGCAGTGTTCCCTGTTACAGACCGGTGTTTTTTTTTTTTTTTTTTGCATGGGTTTTTCTGTTAGCCTAAAGCTATGTGTGTAGCCGATGGCCTGGAATAGTCTTTGGGACGCTGAATTCAGTAGTGGAATCATTATGAACAGGTACATGGTCCTATCACAAGCGGGCAGGAGTTTTCAGAACCAGCCTATCAGAATGGAGTACCTGATTGGAGTCCCACAGTGACGGCCGTGTCCAGGCATGTTGGAACAAGACGGCATGTTGGAACAAGACGTTGCCCATGAGAGAGGCACGAAGAATACCGTCTCTTCACGAAACTACTAGAAGTTGACGTTAAGCCAACACAACTTCTAAGAAGAAGTAACGGACATTAGAACGGACAGTCTAATAACCATGTGTGGTCACATTGTTATCGTAACGTGAGTTTTATGTGACAAGTACCCTTGTGTCTGAGAGAATATCATGCTAACCGCGACAATGGCTGCGTTTGTTTCTGAAAAGTAACATTCGACTGAAAGCGAAAGAGAGCTTCGTCAGTGCTGTGAGTTTCAAGAAAGTGAATGACATTGTTGAAGAAAGAAGCAAACTGAAAGGGATAACCTGTCCCTCGTGAATTCTTAATTGATATGGTTGTGGACCAGTCGACCAAAAGATTCGTGGAACACAGAGTATTTCAAACGGAGCTTTTATTTCAGCACACCGAGAAGAGAACTCTCCTGCTGCCCGCACGGGCTCAGCTCCTCGCACCACCAGTAGAAGAAGAAGAAATAGTACCCACATTACATGACATATATACCCTCTTGGACAGAGAGAGAAGGGGAGGGGTGTGTGTGTATGTATTTGTGTGTGTATGTATGTGTGTGTGTGTGTGGTGTGTGTGTGCTAGTCTGTGTGGTGTGTGTGTCTGTTAATGGATGTTGTCTAAGGGGGCCATCTGGTTAACATCCATCTAATGATTCGTGATATTCCTGACAGTTCTCATAAGAGTTGGTGTGCAACTGTGTGTATGTGTTTGTAAGTGTGGGTGAGCGATGTGTGTGTGTGTGTACGTGAGTGTGTGTGCGTGTGCGCGTCAGAAGAGGAGGATGTGTGTGAGGCGCGTGATCAGGATGTACAGGGAGCCCTGTGTGAGTGTGGGTGTGTGTGGAAGGAGCCTACAGCCAGAGGTCAGCAGGTCAGACTGAGAGACGCCCAGGCTACAGCTTGCATCATGGGGGAGACAATAGGTGCACAGATACATAGGATATTGACATCGAATATTACTAGATCAATGAACTAAAACTATCAACCCCCCTTTTTACGTTAAATAAATACGTCAACACAACAGTTCATTGATGGATCTGTACCCGTCGATTGTCACCTCATTACATGCATCACATCTAATACCAGATGGGATAACAACATCAGGAGAGGAGAGAGAGAGATAGAGGGAGGGGGGGAGAGCGGGAGAGAGAGAGAGAAGAAAGAGAGAAACACGATTCTGCAACTTCTCCAGACGATACACGTAACCCCGTTGGACCCCACTTACTCATTCACCTAACCCAGAGGAACCCACCCCTCTATTACAGTGCACCCCTGGTCCCGTCTTCTAGGGCGTGGGTCTCCTCCTGAGCTGGTTCCCGTTCCAGGGTGAGGTCCCCTAGACAAAAGTGTCTCCTCTGGTCTGCTGCCTTCCCAGTGTCTCTGGACTGTCCTCTCCACCTCTCCTCGGCTGGCCCACCGTCACTCCAGCTCAGCTCAGTGTCTCTCCTGCTGCCGCTTCCCCCGTTCTCGTCGTAGATTATTATATCCTGTAAACATGTTGACCTGTGTATTTACCATGTGGAGAAAAAAAAATTGAATTCGACATTTACGTTTTCTAAGCAGATACTCGGAACTATTTTTTGCCGAACCACTCCTCTCTGGGCTCAGTGATTTCACGACACCAGTGCTACTTTCTAACGTGAGGCCAGTGTTTGTTTACATTTTCATTTCATTCAAAGGATCCGAACCGATTGAAATTATTATGGATACCATGACCGTCATTGTCAAAGTTGGATGATGCGATGCATTCGAAAACTGTTCATTTTCTGCTCTGCTCTCTATTACAGTGTGTATTGGGCCATTGGTCACTTGGCCCAATTATTATTACATGTATCTTTTTCAATTGTTACTCACGTAGAGGTCTCTCTGGGGGAACTTCTGTCTTCCCCTTCTTATGTAAAGAGCAGAATTGACGGGGTTGCCCTCAGACGCGTCATATAAGACCTGTGTCTGTGTCTTATTGACCGGCTTCCTGCTGCTCGTCCCAGACAGCATGGAGGGAACGTTGTCTGGTGTTTCGGGCGACTGGGAAGGAGATTTTTTTATCTCTACCGAGCGCCAGTGCACTAGGTTAGACTCGATGACTCACGGGGGGAGATGACGCAGTAGATCATTATATAGCGGTCTGCAGCACAGAGCCAGTAACCTCATTGATGTCTGATGGCCAATAGGAAAACGCGTCCAGTGACCTATTCCATTGCCGGGGGGAAATCCTGTGACCCACCCATCCTAACATGGAGTGGAACCAGGGAACCCCCCCCCCTTCCCCCTCCCTGTGATGAGCTGACCCCTCAGCCGACAGGGAGACTGACAGGCAGGAGGTCCCACCTCCCGGCAGGGTGACCAGATGCAAAAAGTCCAAAAGTGGGACAACAGTCAGATTTTGGTGGGACAAAGTGGGACAACAGTAAGATTTTGGTGGGACAAAGTGGGACAACAGTAAGATTTTGGTGGGACAAAGTGGGACAGATAGATAATGTAAATTTTTTTATTAGAATAACTGAGTCTGGCAAAATGACAGGAGCTAGCTTGCTACAGTACCACAGTCGGCTGACCTGTATGAATGGGAGTGTTGTACAGTGTGATAGACACTTGTTATCTCCGCTGCAGTGACCTTGTCCGTCTGGCTATCATTGTTTGGTTTAAAAATAAACGTATCCATAGATCTGGATGTTTCTTTTTGGTGAGCCACTTTCAAGTGAGACTCACGTCTACTGTGGCGCTTCAAGTCGTATTCTCCTCCATGCGCAATTGAAAACGAACTATGACACAAAACACAGAAAGCCTGCTGCGGATTGCCTGCCATCTGCCTCACCCAGTCATGTGTCGTTTGCCAGTCTTGGTTGTAACTGCAGGTCAGTTTCTTTTTACTGCTTTCCATCTTGAACTAGTTCGCTTGTAATGTTGTTGTGTTTTTTTTTACCAATCAGATTTGCGATATGAGGTAGCGTCACAAGTTCAACTCTCACGAGCAGAGCAGTGCGCTAAATTACTATAACCAATCAGATCTGCAATATGAGGTAGTGTCACGACTCAGTCACGTCATAAGCAGGCAAGCAGCGCGCTAAAGTACTATAACCAATCAGAGCAATGTGTGTGGACAAGAGGCGGGTTGCTACGTTTACTGTCTGTAGGGAGGGGCTTTTAGACGCATGTTTTTTTTGGCTTCGAAAAGAGGGACATCCTCTCAATATGAGGGACGCGGGACATTTGGTCAAATGGTGGGACAGTACAACCAAAAGGGGGACACCTGGTCACCCTACCTCCCGGCCAATGAGTAAAGGGGGGGAGGGATTTATTAGTCCACCCCTTATGACTCCTCACCCCTGATACGATGCAACAACAAAGCAGAGCCATGACACCAGTCGTAGCGCGCTACATGAAAGCGCATTATACCTGTTAGGGTAACAGCTTCACATTCTGCACGCCAGCCACAGACGACAACCTCGTTTGTGCAAAAAATTGCTTTATACACGGCTTCAGGCTCATGTGCGAACTTGCCACCTGAATTTTTACACCTTTACCCTAAAGTAAGAAAAACACAGACCAAAGAGAGGGGCCAAAGGCCTTGGTACAAGAGCTACACATGTAAACGTCTGTAGGCCAACACCTAACCCAGTTGTGGACTCAATGCCACGTTTACTTAAAACGTGAAAACACGATACACACAACCCTCTTTCACAATAAAAAAGGGCAAAAAATGCACTCTCACTACTGCAAGAGGAACGCAGTTTTTTTATGATGAGAGAAGACATAAGTCCTCGATCAAGTGCTGGTTACAGGCCTTGCTAAGTCTTAGCGACCAAACAATTTTCAGAGAAAACTACCTCTCTCTAAGCAAGAGCACAACCCCAGCAGTAGCTGAGGGATTACACTGTATCCCCAAAAATATAGTGAATCAACACACATTTTGTAAACAAAATCATATTTGAGGGGAGGGGGGTGGGCCAGGGGCAAATTTTACCCACCCCCTCACCACCTCACCCCTGATACGACGCCAAATGAAAAAACAGAGCCGTGATACCAGGCGCATGGCGCGCCAGATGAAGCACATTCTTGTAGAGTAAAAGCTACATCATGCACGCCAGCCACAGCCGATAACCTCGTTTGAAAACAGGTTTACCACAGCTCTGCTTATGTGTGAAAACTTGCCACTCATTATTTTTATCATTACCCTTATAAAGAATAACAAGCTAAGAGAGGGACTCAGGCCCTCGATCATATGCCACTATGTATAACGTTGTAAGGTAACACCCAGCCAGTTGTGGACTCAGCCACGTTGTCTAAACGTTACATGAACACACACAACTTCTCATCATACAACAAAAAACCCAGTTAATTTTTACTTGCGTAAAAAACAAGGCTGTTTTTAGGTAGAGAGAGGACATAAGCCTTGGCCAATGCTAACCTAAGCTATACAAAAGCGACCAAGACCATTTTCACACCACACGTCGTATCTCCAAATGTAGTGAAGTAACATATGTTTTGTTAAACAAAGACATCGTTATTAACCAAAAACATTCGGGAGGGGGAGGAAGGACGAGTGGAGCAATGTCCTACGGACATCTTACCTGCACCTACGTACGCAGGATGAAAGGCCGCAACACAGGTTGGTCTACCACGTTGACGAGGCCTCTCGCTGGCAAGGCCAGAAGAGGCGATGGCTGGAGCCTCGCTCCGGCGTGACGCGCCCCTCCTGCAGCCGGTCATGGCGCAGGCCCGACGACATCTTCTGCCAGAGATGACGTTGTAGTCAGAGTGCCAGGGCCCGCTATCCTCACGGCTAGCGCCAATGGTTGTAGCATAAGCTAACAGCTAACTCCAGGCTAGCATCAAGCTAATGTTTCTAGCCGAGCGTAGCTGCCAGCTAACGCAGTGGCAAGCTAAGCGGCTACTACTGAAGCTGTACAACGTGAGAATAGCAATACAGGCCAACACTTCAGACAGCGGCTGTCTTTTCCTCTTCTTATCCGAAGAAAAACGTGAAAAAAGGCAACACACGTCCCTCACACAGAACGGTGTTTACCAGACACAGCGGCATCGGCAGCAAGGCCCTCGTTGTACGCGGGCTGCAGCCGACCTGAGCTCGGAGATATTGAATGAATTAATGAATGAATGAATGAATGAATGAATGAATGAATGAATGAATGAATGAATGAATGAATGAATGAATGAATGAATGAATGAATGAATGAAAAGTGAATGAATGAATGAATGAAAAGTTTATTTTTGAACATGTAATTCTCCATTTCCTCCAAACAAATCACGGTATCTTGTCCCGTCAAACCAAACAATCATAACAACAAATTTAAAAACATATCACGTTTACCAAAATACATGATTTTTTTTTTTTTATATTTAATGATAATTTATTTACATCAAACCACACTTTCAGCTTGGATAGCTCAGCTGCGACATTCTTTAAAAGCATTTGGAGGTTCTCTCCCTCACAGAAGACATTTGTATCGTCAGCAAAAATGAAAGTTTTCAATATTTTAGACGCATTACCTATATCATTTATATACAGTATGAATAGTTTTGGGCCCAGAATTGACCCTTGTGGCACACCACAGATTATGTTTGACTGAGTGGACCTGTACTCCCCTAACTGCACAAACTGTTGTCTTTGTTCTAAGTAACTCTTTAACCATTTGACCCCTACTCCTCTGATCTCATACCTTTCCAATTTTAGTAGCAGAATATCCTGTTTTATAGTGTCAAACGCCTTCTTCAGATCTATGAAGACCCCTATTGCAAACTTCTTATCATCAATTATGCTTGTCAGTTCTTCTACTAGGTCCATTAGTGCCAATGACGTTGAATGATTCGATCTAAATCCATATTGACTGTCTATAAGTAATGCATGTTCATCAATGAAACTGTCCAATCGTGCAGCAAATAATTTTTCCATTATCTTTGAGAACTGGGAAAGGAGAGAGAACTGGGAAAGGAGAGAAACCGGCCTGTAATTGGTGAATAGATTTTTCTCACCTGCTTTGAAGATCGGTATCACTTTTGCAGTTTTCATTTTGGTGGGGATATTCTCATAATGAAACACCAAGCTTACCCCCCTCACGCCGGGTGTTTTTCGTCTTGAAAAGCGGGGCCAGCGCGGCGGCAGAGGGTATCCGTTTGTCCAGAGACCCGTGGAATTGAACCGCAGATTCGGAATCACGGTCCCAGGAAAACAAAGCTACGACTTCACTGAGGAGGAACCTATGTTATCGTGGGGCATCAGACTAGAACCCCCTCCACACCGCTAAGGGGCAGCGAAAAGGATTCTAGCCTGGAGCCGACCTTCGCAAGCTGTGCAGTTGTCCCCCCACAACTGACACACCTGGGGCTCGCGTCGCAAAAAACATCACCCGCCCAGAGAGGCCGTCAGCCCTCACACAGCCGACCGCCTCCCGAAGTGCCGGTGGAGGTCAGAATGATCATCATCTTCTAGATTCTCCGGTGGCGAAGACATTATCGATTTATTTCCTCTAAAAATAGTTAGAGAGAAAACAAAGATACAATGTCAATGCAGCTCCTCTTCTCGTCAACAAACTATTTTGGCACTAAACTCTAAAGTGGTGTATACAGGCACTTTTTCGGTGGTGAAAATAGGGAAGGAGCTGATGGTGTGGCCACGACCCCGCTT
>NC_140165.1:217648500-217836000 GCF_963971535.1 Notolepis coatsorum | reverse complement strand
CAAATAAAACACACAATTCCCTCACACCCTTGTTTGAGTATTACTGAAGTGATGTGTTTAGTTATTGAGATAAATTGTAAACTGTATCTTTGATACTTATTATGAGTGTCGGAAACTAATCTTTAAAAAATGCTCACGTCTCTTTTTCACAATCATGGCGAGAGCCGCCATTTCTCTACCTACTTCCACGCCCTTATATGGGCAGCTTCCGACGCCATCTATCAGCCCAGCTGAGAGTCATCAGCTCATCAACGGTCTGGATATCAACCCTGCGGATCCTGTTCCTGATCGTCTCAGTGTTATCTTATCTACCCTAGGTACAAGGACGTACTTAGCCTTGCCTGTTCTGTCTGTACTGCCTGCCATGTCCTAACCTCTGTTCTCCCTGTGCCCAGGACCACCACTCCCGGCCGACGCTGTCTCCTGATGTACTACCTGCCTGGACATTCCTGAGGAACTCTAGCAAGAGTCACTACTCGTCCAAAGTCGCACATTCTTGTATATTCTCTACTGTCTTGTCTGCTTGTCTGTACCCAAAGGAATTAAAACCTACTTAAAACACTCCATTCTCTCTCTCCCTGTGTTCTGCTATTGGGCTCCGCCACCGCTGCCCTAACACTCTTCTAATATTTATATGCATTCCTCATACATAGAATGATAAATAGGCTGCTAAATATGAAATTTGTTTGCATAAATGAGGAAGGGTGGGAGTGGGTATCGCTATCCGCGAAAGTCTGTGAGTTACCAGTAACTGCATTTGTATTAGTCATACCAAGACAACCCATGACAACTCATGACAACCTTTGAACGGATAAATGATATCCATAAATCATATTCCTGGAATTGGCATCGGTGAAGGCTGCTCTTAGTGGAGTAACAGGAGAGGAGAGATGGGGAGCGTGCTGTGTGTCTTCTTCTGAAATGGGTCGCCAAAGGCACATGCATGCACACACATGCGATAAATATAATTCATTTGACATTCATAACTCATGATGATGAGTTAAGACAAGCTTTCTCTAGGCTTTTGAAAATGTAGCGGAGACCTTGCTTGTAATGGAGCAGCCGAGATAGGAGAGAAAACTCCAAATTGCAAGCCTTTCTCTCTTTTGATGCACAACTTTCCAAAAATGATTTCTAATATTTCTGCGGGTCCAAACAAAGAGACAGGGCAGTCCGACAGTTCGTTTTTGACGGTGAACGCAATGGTGGTGCCTAGGCGCAGCGCACTGCATAAATGGAGCTCACAACATAATTTCTGTTCTGGATAATAATATTAACCTCTTAATTAAGCATGGGACGGCCCGACGGCGTCGCAGCACTTTGCTCTCGTCTGTTGGCTTTGGGCTGCATTTTCGCAGATCAACCAATACATTGTTGGAAACTTTAATTTGCTGCCTTTCGATCGTCACCACACTCAACCTATTGCGTGATTCCATTCTCGAGTTACAAGACGAAACATCCGGCGAGCGTCATTTGACAAGCTGTTCGGATGAGAGACCGCATCCGGTTGTTAACAGTCCTGAACTGACCAGTCACCGCTGATGGGGAAAATGATTGACCACCATTGTAGCCAAGGAGCGTCTGCTCCAAAATCTATCCCAGACGGGTGCTGAGAGTGGGGGAAGGTGACATAAGAAGAAGAAGAAGAAGTCCATTGTTTTGAGTAGAGCATCGGCAGGCGGCCATTTTGGATAATCATGCCGCATTTTTACTGCTACACACACTACAACAACCTTTGTAAAACATTCATTTTCCATGGGATTTTTATAAACTTTGGACCTGTACTACATAAGAATGCAGGCTATGAACCCATTCTGTTTTCCACCTCCTACCTCTCAGCTGGAACATAAAAACAGGCATCTGGCAACCAGTAAAAATAAATGTGAGTATGTAGCACTTGTGTCACTAACAGTAAGAGCTGTTCGCCACGGACCAGTTCTAGATTCGAATGAAGAGAGGAGTAATACACACAGTTGAAGGAATAGTAGACCAGAGACAAGGTTATAACAGTGACCGGTAATTTATTCACAACAAGCGTGCTAGCTAGACAATTGCAATACATACAGTGACAGTGAGGTAAAGCGAAGTATCCCTTTTAGGTTCTTTCATTAACCACTCGTTCTTTCAGGAGGGTTAGTTCGATATCAGGTTCTATTGATTGGATCAACACATTTGGTTCAGTTCAGACGTCTCTGAGGTTATCACTAGCTAAAAGCTAGGTTTAAAGTTGGACATTAGATCTACATTTACATTTAGTCATTTAGCTGACGCTTTTATCCAAAGCGACTTACAAGTTCTGTACGACAAGCCATCAGGAAGAGCACAACTCTATCAGCTGAGTAACAATGTTCATCAAAGTGTTGAGTGCTACAGTGTAGGTTAGTTTATTAGGACAAGTGCATGACAGTATGGTTAGTTAGGGTTAGATTTTTTTTTTTTTTTTTTTTTTTTTTTAATTCAGATAATGGTTGAAGAAGTGAGTCTTTAGTCGACGGCGAAAGATTGGACGTGTTTCGGCTGTCCTAACTGGGGTGGATCTATCCCTTTTTCGTGAATAACTCATTATCTTTCTTCTGCAATTGCAGATCAGTAAACTCTATAACAGTTTATCATTCAGTAAACTCTATATCAGTTTATCATTTAAATAGGTAAGTGTTTAAACATATTAATTTAAACCTTTAAGTGTGCAGGGAATGCAAGTACCTTATTAGGTGAAATGACCCTTTAAACTCTTCCTTTGCAGGTGTAATAAGAACAAAGTACCAGTAAAAATATTCAAGGTTATAGGAATGCAAATACCTTATCAGGTGAAATGACCCTTTAAACCATCTTTCTTTACAGGAGAACAATCAGTGATTCAACTATAATCAATATGTTATCAGTGAGATTCAAGTATCTTACTGGGTGCATTGACCCTTTAACTCGTCCTCTTTACAGGAGAACATCAGTGGTTCAGGTATCTTATTGGGTGAATTTACACTTTAACTCTCCCTCTTACAGGAGAAATATCAGTGGTTCAAGTATCTTACTGGGTGCATTTACCCTTTAACTCTCCCTTCTTACAGGAGAAATATCAGTGGTTCAAGTATCTTACTGGGTGCATTTACCCTTTAACTCTCCCTTCTTACAGGAGAAATATCAGTGCCCATATATACAATGTGCATCCATGGCCGCCTAGTTATAGTTGAAAGTGGGGGTGCATTTTTTTTATTTATTTTTTTTGACAGGCAAGGGGTGGTTTGGAGGGGGTCCGGCACGACCCCCTCCACGGCAGATATTCTTTTCATTTAATGAACCTGTACGTGCAATTTCCTGCAATATAGAGCCTTCAATCTTGACTAATAAAGCTGCTCTTTTCACTATAAAACTCTGTTTATATTGCAGTATGATAGCCAATTACTATAATAATAATAATATTAAAAAATGGAATTAACATATTGCAGAATGGGTACAATATAGTACGGCTCAATACACACAATTGTTAAGGGGATGCAGACCAGAAAAAGACTTTTGTTTTGTTTACATCAGGGTCCCCCATTTACAATTCATAATGAATTGTAAGTAAGGGTGCAATTAACACCGTGCAATCCATTATTTGTGGAGCCCGCCCTTTAAGTCTTTGAGCTATTAGGCTACTAGGGTTCTTACTTTGCGTTTTGGTGTACTGAAAAATGCTCCGATGTCTGTATTCTTTCTTTTTTCTGCCATGTTACCTGGTTGGCTGGACACACACACACACACACACACACACACATTTTCATTTCAGGTATTGTACCTTAAGATAATTGAACATCTTGATTTACCGTAAATCCTCAAATATAGGACGGGTCTTCTATTTACCTCAGCTGCAAAGAGCACCAGGCCTTTATTAGAGAGGCTTATATAAGAGGCAGGCCTTAATTTCTAAAAATGACACTCATGGACATAATCCCTTCATTTTCAGACTTTTATTGCATTATTATTATAATAAAAAAATAAAAAAAATACAAAAAAAAAAAAAAAAATTGGGGGGGCCCTCGTCACTAAAGGCCCACGGGCCGCGGCCGTCGTTAATCCGGCCCTGCTCGTCTGCGAACATTAAAATTTGCAAACGAAGTCAACGTTATCCAGCTGACGACACCACATATCTAGATATATGACAACGTTAGCTAGCGGCTAGCACTAAAGCTAACGCCAACCAGAGGGAAACTTTGTTATTATTATTATTGACCAGATGGCATTTCGGACCAGGAAACAATTTTATTGTATTGCGTGGTAGAAGTTATACCACTCAATAGTAAAGATGATGTCTAACATAATAGTTTGTTCGAACAACTGAACTTACTTAGTGGAAGATCCTGCTGTTGTGACAAAGTGTTCACGCTGCCTGCGTATCAGTTTACACCTGGAGGCTGCCTGCAGCGCTGTGAGACTGGAGTGCGCGTCCGCTCTGTCTGCTGGGGGCTGGATCAAACCATATCGGACAGGGGGGTGTCGCAGTCTTTGGAAACTTAAAAACTTGCTATTAAGTGTCATTGCGTATTATTAATTTGATTGAAATTACATAGTTATGGTTAGATAATATTTATATATGGGGGGGGGGGGGGGGGATATATCATATGATCAAAAAGTGAGGGAGCAAAGAGACGAGTTTGCTCCCCCAAGTTCAATACTGGTAGAGCACCCGCTTCGCCTGCTCAATTACGGAGGCGCCTATGTGTGCATCAATCAAATACAAAATACAATATCAAAATACAAAAGGTGAAACAGGGTCAAAAGCCCTTGGAAGTCCTTGTGCTCTCGTCCAATCAGTTCGTATCATAGAAAAGGATATGATGGTCCTTGGAAGTTCTTGTGACTCAAGTTCAATTCGTTCGTTAATTCCTGATCCACTTCCTCACTGGGAATGAGGAAGGTAATTCACAATCCTACCAGGCTGTTGAGGCAACAGTGGTAACAGATCAGGCGGCGGGTATAGCCCTGATCTAGATCTGAGGTTCAGTGGGTTGGCTCGCCATCTTGTGTCGGTCCGGCACTCCTGGGAACTCTTCCCGGGGGTGGAACGGGGTGCTAGAAAAACCTGGCCTGCGTTATACAGATATTCAGAAAATAAAAGCTATTTACCATCTTTTCATTGCTTTATCATCTTTTCATTGCTTTTAGAATGAATAATCAATCAGGCTACTTTTAGCTATGCTAAGCTAAAGTAGGCTACCTTATCACAGCACGTGGGAATGTCCATTTGTCTTATGCTAAATTAGGCTAAAGTGCACTAGCATATGGGAACATTCCTCACATTCCATATTAAACTCTCAAAAGCAGTCAAAATGTATATAGACCATGTTCTTATCATACAGCATATCAATACAATTATAAGTACTTCTGAAATGGTTTCTTTCTAGTTTTCATTTAACCAAATTGAGCTTGGAGCTTCGCTAACAGCTTTAACTGCAACAACTTCTTCGGTTTTGTAACTGGGGGAATCTTTTATGACTGTTTGATAACTATTTCGTGGCGCTATTTCATCTCGGTTCAATCAGCATTCAGCTGCGTCAGCTTCCATCAATCTATAATCTTATCTGCCGTATGGCAAGGCTCACCTGCCGTAAGGCAAGGTGTGGACTGTTGTGACACCTATCTCGCGTCATGAGGTAACTTAAAGGGGCAGTGAGGCAATTCAAAGGATTTGGTCAAAATGTTGCTAATCTCATATGAATATACATATAACCCAATAACATTAACTATTTATGTTCTTACAGAATAGCATTAACTATTTATGTTCTTATTCAATGGCATTAACTATTTATGTTCCTATAACTAAATAGTTCTGAATCTGAAACCTGGGTTACAAGTACACAACACTTTTACTTCAGTGTGTTCAAACCGTTGTTACTCTATTTCATTAGCACTCAAAGTGATTTTTGAGACTCATGCATGTGCTATAAGTATAAAGTATAATAAATCGCAAATCACCTTGGATATGCACACACAAAAAAAGCCCCATTTATGCCCGATGATTGAACTCTTCCGCCCGTATGGTCCGTCGGCGGACCACAAATTACATCATGTCATAAATCAATATCTCCAGAGTTTGACAAAAGTATCGTGTTTATTTCCAAACATATTCAAGTATAAACATCATAACCATGTCACAACAGCATTTATAATGTATATTATCATCAATACGTTAGTTTAGGAATAGGTTAAAGTGTTATTAGATGGCGGCCAAGTGGCGCAGTGGGCAAGGCGCTCGCCACTAATGCAGGAGATGCTGGGTTTGAGCCCAGCTCTCGGCGTTGCTACCAGCTTGCCTGTTCGTTCATACTAATACAATTAGCAGTATTAGGGGGTGGGAAAGCTGGTGGGTGGGGATTGGACGTTGTGGACAGCGACTCCTACAGGTCGGTTGGTGCGCCTGTACATCAGAATCAGGAAGCAACGGGGGCAGCGTTACTCCTCGCCGCTGAGAGATCGCGCTGTATTGGTGAAAAGATGCGACAGCTGCCTCCTCGTGTACCGGAGGGGACACGTGATGCAAGGCTTGGTCCTCACTGCAGTCGACCAGTGGGAGGCATAGTCTAGCAACGTTCGAGACAGGGGAGGGGGGAATTGAAGGGAGAATTGAAGGGAGAATTGGCGAGGCGAAATTGGGATGGGAGAAAAAATTGAAAAATAAGGAGAAAAAGTGGATTAGATAGATTTTACTTTTCGAAATGGTCTGTTTATTTCGCGAGAGGCCACCATTTTGGAAAACCTTGACCCATGGGAATTGTAGTTTTCTTGCAGCCGTTTTGTAGAGGACATCCATAGCTCTGGATCGGGGTTGGAATTTTTCAAAACTACACTTCCTGAAAGGCTCTATGGGGTTTCAAGCGTCATAGTTCTGTATGCATTTTTTTTATAACTCTTATTATTCAGGATAATAAGCCACAAAACGTAACGTTATTGACAAATTATGAAGCGCAGTTAGTTTCTCTTCCCTATTTTTTGCATGCAGCAACAGTTAGATTTGAAATTAGTTTCAAAACAGTTGCACCCTGGTCAAAATAAAAAAGTACAGTAGATTACAGTAGATTTCATTATCTGTTCTTATGCACGCCTGGTGATACTAAATCAAAATTGAACTCGTCATTTGAAAGATAATATATGTATATATATAAATGTGTGAATTGGCTGCTATAATGTAAGGTAATTTATAAGCCTGCTATTCTATATTCTATAATAATATTTCAAATTGCATTGGTCCGGATGGGAGAATTCAGTACTGTATCTACAGAACCTTCTGTTTAATCATCTTCCCTTTATTCATTTCCTTAGATTTTTTTATACACGTGATCTCAAGAAGGTACTGAATGAGATGAGTGGCAGTTTTTCATGTCTGGTCATTATTAGCATGGTGTTATTCACTGTCAAAGATGCAAAGAAAAATCATAATTCATATTCTCCTTTGTTTCATCACAATTTAAGCAAGCCTAGTAATAGACACACTATTTCTGACACTGGGAATACATTCACTGATGTCCATAGATGTCCCTAGATACCAAGAATATGCAAATGGACCTTGTAGAAGTGGAGCAATATTCCATTTACTTAGGTATGTATTTTAGGCGGATTTTCAGAAAATAGGCTCCGGGCTTAAGAGGTTAATATACGTGTAATAAAATAATTATAAATGCATTGCCAAATTCATATTCATATTCAGGCTCATCCCTATTGTATTGTATACTTTAATTTAATTTAATTGCAAACTTTATTTCAACTTGTGAGACACCAAGGTGACCTTCATTTACAGCGACGACAAGCTTACAAAACAAGACACAGTTATCAGCAAATTCATACACATAGGCTCAACTAAATGAGATAAATATAAACAATAAATCAGTTAACTCATTGGCCGCCAATCACGAGTATACTCGTTATTGGCCGCCAATGCTTGACCGCCAATAACTACTCGTTATTAGATCGTTTGATATTTTTCCTTTGATCCCCATTCTACACACTCGGCCGGAGCTCTCTGAATCACTGTGGCACAGCTACATACGTTGGAATTGCAATGCAGATCGAATCACACCAGATGTCAGTATCGTCTACCTTTTGAACTCTGATAGAAAGGGATCAGGCGGCGGCCGGGTGGCGCAGCGGTCTAAGCGTCTGCCCACCACCACAGAGACAGTGGGATCGAATCCAGCTGTGGTGCTTCCGGGTTGGCCGACCGTCCATACTAACACAATTGGCAGTGTTAGAGGGTGGGAAAACCCGGCGAGGGTGGGTCCTGGTCGTTGTAAAACAGCGACTCCTACAGATCGTTCAGGGCGCCTGCACAGCAAGGTCGGATCCTTGGGGAGGTAGTGTCCTCCACACGTTACACTCCCCCAGTGAGAGTCCGCGCTGCCAGGTGAAAATAAGTGGGGATTGGCTACACATGTGTCGGAGGAAGCATGTGATAGTCTCCGCCCTCCCAGACCACGGTAGGGGGCAGAGCACGTAACGACCAGGTAGGGGATTGGGAATTGGCATAACGACTAACATTGGGATGGGAGAAAAACGGAAAAAGAAAGAAAAAAATAAATAAAAAAAAATAAGGGATCAGGACAGACAATGAATGGACTGGACTATCAAGACTCGCTCTGAGGGGGAGGAGCTCTTGCAAAGCAATCGCAAGCAGATCTGCTCGCCTCAAAATCTATACTGTACCGTAAACACGTGTAATTACATATAGACGAGTAATCGCGATCGCCGATGGGATCATTGGAATAATTATTTTTGGATTACCTTCTGGCTAAGGTAAGGACCCCCTATATCTATTTTACCGAACCTGAAACATGTTTCTGTAACGATCACAGTTTCTTACTTTGCCGGACATAAACCAAGCGTTTTGTAACGATCGCATTTTCGGGGTAAGACTATCCTCCCCCCCCCCCCCCCCCCCCCCCCCCCCCCCCCCCCCCCCGGGCACTCTGCCAACGCCCCTGCCGACGCCTGTCACCGAGGACGGTGTACTGCGGCTGGACCATTACATCCTGAATGTTGGGGGGATGGGGGTTTTCATCTTTTATGCCTCGACCCCGAATGGCGAGGGGCCGGAAACGCGAGACATGAACGCGAAGAGAGAGACGGGCAGCTGGAATGCACCTCGAGGCAGGCACGTTGGAACAGGGGTTCGGGGGGGTGCGGCAGCACCCCCTAGTGGCAGCTTCAGTTACTGCACAAAAGTAAAAACGGTATTTTTATATACTGTAACATATATATAATATAAGTTATAAGTTTATCCTGCTCAAAGCACTTGACTTCACCATTACACTGACACACTTGTAAATACGTTAATTCTTGTTAGATTGCCCGACTGTATTATTTTCCTCGCTGTGTTTGTTTGTTTGTTTGTTTGTTTATTTACACATATAAAAACAGTTACATATATAATACAATATAGTCCACAAGGGATGTGTAGGAGAATTGCCTAAAAACCCTCAAGGGGCTTGCATGTGGCATTCACCAGGAAGCAAAACTACATTATATCAAGATAAATATAAAATATAAAATAAAATAAAATCCCCCCCCCCCCCCCCCCTGAACAAACAAACACACACAAGCAGGCCTACATAGACACCGAAGTAGGCACCCCATGCCATACGATTTCTGGTATAGAGAAAACAATCAATGACAGTAAGAATATATAATAAAACGAAAATACAATAACAAAATACATCAAGCCATCAGACTACAGTTTGTAAAGGAAGTCCATATGGGAAATATTGGTGATCTAGGAGATGAGATTTCAGTGCTCTTTTGAATTTCAGAAAAGAAAATTCCAAAATATGTGGAGGCAAAGAGTTCCACAACTTTGACCCTCGGTAGAGCAAACAAAACTGAGATTGGGAAGTGCGGGAAAAGGGTGGTCTAAGCAAACAGGAACTACGTGTGGGGTAATTATGAATTTGGTGATTGTGGGCGAACATGTCATGAAAAAAAGGGGGAAGGGCTCTGTTTAAAGAACTATGCACAAATAAACCAGTCTGAAGATGATTCACTTGATAAACACTGAGGATACCTAACTTATGGAATAGAGGCTGAGAAGAATGACTTCGATGTACACAGCTGATTATTTTTAGAGCTCGTTTCTGCAGACGGTATATGGGCTCAAGTTTGGTCTGATGCGTACTACCCCAAACTAAATTACAGTAATTGATATATGGGTAAACCATAGAGTAATATAACATTGTGGCAACCTCGGTGCTCAGCAAGTGACGTGTTTTTCCAAGAATACCAATACTCTTGGCCATTTTTGTAGTTATGGCTGTGACAGGGCTGGAACAGGGGCACTGGAGAGGGGAACAGGGAAGGGGCTAGCAGAGGGAAAGGGTAGCTGCCATGGCACTGATAGCTACAGGGCCTATGCTAGCTGTACTGCTACATTAACATAGAGGCTGCGCTAGCTGCCGGAGCTAGGCTAGCAGACAGGGCTGGTACAGCATGAGAGAACAAGCTAGCTGAAAGGACAGTCCTAGCTGTGGGGAAACTGACCTTGTTAGCTGAAGGGGCAGTCCTAGCAGTGGGGAAAACTGACCTTGCTAGCTGAAGGGGCAGTCCTAGCAGTGGGAGAAAACTGACCTTGCTAGCTGAAGGGGCAGTCCTAGCAGTGGGAGAAAAACTGACCTTGCTAGCTGAAGGGGCAGTCCTAGCAGTGGGAGAAAACTGACCTTGCTAGCTGAAGGGGCAGTCCTAGCAGTGGGAGAAAACTGACCTTGCTAGCTGAAGGGGCAGTCCTAGCAGTGGGGAAAACTGACCTTGCTAGCTGAAGGGGCAGTCCTAGCAGTGGGAGAAAACTGACCTTGCTAGCTGAAGGGGCAGTCCTAGCAGTGGGGAAACTGACCTTGCTAGCTGAAGGGGCAGTCCTAAGAGTGGGGAAAACTACACAAAAAGTGGAGGCCATGCAGAGGGACCGGGTTAGCTGCCTGGGCATGGCTAGCTACAGGGCCTATGCTAGCTGCAAGGGCTGCATTAACATAGAGGCTGTGCTAGCAGCCGGGGCTAAGCTAGCAGACTGGGGCCATGCTGGTAGTAGAGGCCTAGCAAGCTGCAGGGGAGCTAACGAGGCTAACAAGGAAGCTACAGGGGAGTCAACAGGCTAACAGGGGAGCTAACAGGGAAGCTAAACAGGGGAGTCAACAGGGGAACTAACAAGGGCTAACAGGGGAGCTAACAGGGGAGACTAACAGGCTAACAGGGGAGCTAACAAAGAAGCCAACAGGGGAGACTAGGGCCAGAGCTGCTTACAGGGATGGAGTAGGAGGGCGCAGGCTAGACGTCTGGAGTGGGGCGCGTCGGCTTGGAGAACGCGCCGGTTCGGAGAGCGCGCCGGCTCGGAGAGACACATCCTCCCGTAGAGAATTAGAGAGCGATGCGCGTCTGGAGTGGAGCGCGTCTGCAGAAGGAGCGCGTCTGCTGTAGGAGCGCATCAGCGCGGAGTCTGGAGTGGTGCTTGTCTGCTTGGAGAACGCGCCGGTTCGGAGAGCGTATCTGGCGCGGGGTCTGGAGTGGTGCGCGTCTGCTTGGAGAACGCGCCGGTTCGGAGAGTGCATCTGGCGCGGGGTCTGGAGTGGTGCGCGTCTGCTTGGAGAACGCGCCGGTTCGGAGAGCGCATCTGGCGCAGGGTCTGGAGTGGTGCGCGTCTGCTTGGAGAACGCGCGGGTTCGGAGAGCGCATCTGGCGCGGGGTCTGGAGTGGTGCGCGTCTGCTTGGAGAACGCGCCGGTTCGGAGAGCGCATCTGGCGCGGGGTCTGGAGTGGTGCGCGTCTGCTTGGAGAACGCGCCGGTTCGGAGAGCGCATCTGGCGCGGGGTCTGGAGTGGTGCGCGTCTGCTTGGAGAACGCGCCGGTTCGGAGAGCGCATCTGGCGCGGGGTCTGGAGTGGTGCGCGTCTGCTTGGAGAACGCGCCGGTTCGGAGAGCGCATCTGGCGCGGGGTCTGGAGTGGTGCGCGTCTGCTTGGAGAACGCGCCGGTTCGGAGAGCGCATCTGGCGCAGGGTCTGGAGTGGAACACTGGAATACCTCCCGTAGAGAATTAGAGAGCGCAGTACTGTGTCCCACTCCAGGCAAACGGCGACAGGTGGCGAAGGCTTGCACCTCATCTCACGCCGGAGATGGAACAGCATACAGACAGATAGGGAATCTCCCGTAGGAGCTTACAGATAGAGAATCTCCCGTAGGAGTTTGCAGAACGACCCGACGAGGACTGAGGGGGAGATCGAGCTATTTAAAGCCCACTGGGGCGCTAATTAGAACACACATCAGGTGCGAGATAGTAATTGATACTTGACTAGAAGTGTGTGTTCGGCACGGACCAATCAAACACATAATGACAGGTAGTCCAAGGGTGTGGGCTGCTAGAGCAGACGAGAGTAAACGAACGCGAGGGTGGGGGCTGGAGAGGTGAGGAGACAGGGAATCAAAGGTCCAGGGAACAGGAATTAAAGGTCCAGGGAAGAGGCGAACCTCACAGAATGACCACACATTATGCATGTCCAGCCGTAGAGCAGGCCATCCCCAGCGGGTAATCGCTTGGCTAAAACGGGACAATGCTCAGCGGGGGAGCCGCCTCATTCACCAGGAGTGATGACTGCTGTTCCCCCTGTTTCAAATTGCCCCTTTTCTGTCGGGGTCCCCCCTTGGGTGCAATTGCCCCGACCCCAGCCTTGTTGGCAGAGTCAGCGTGCGAAACCCCAACCCCATGAGATAAAAAAGAGAGAAGGGACCGGGTTACCTATCTACGATTCTTAGTGGGCCAGCGCCAGTTGGCTGCGAGGCCGCTTTGCGATTTTTACCACGTGTGGCTACAGACGTGCCACATGTCGGTGTGGATGGAGAGAACGTTGAGAGCGGGGCTTGTGTTGCAATTTGCACACCCTGCACTCTGTTTTTGGGTTTGAAACAGACTCTACTGTCAGAGTCCACGGCAGCGACAGCCCTGGCTGACGAGATTCAATCTCTGTTGGCGAGGCAGGCCATCGTTGCGGTCCGACGGGAGGACGCAATAAGGTCCCGACTCATGTTATCAATTGGGAGGTCTCTCCGGGATAAACCTGGCATCTTCCCCTCTCGTGTGAGCGGAATTTGTGACAGATATTTTTTTCCCAGGCTCTGTATGTAAACCCTGTGCCGGTCTCCTCCCGGTTCTACCCAGACAGGGGGGAGAAACGTTGTGTGGGGGCTCTTGCTTGTCAGAATTCGCCCACCACCATTCTTACGAGCCTACGCGCTGTTCGATGCCAGCGCTTGGTCTTACGGGACCGGTATCAGCGTCTGGCCCGGGCATGTTCTCAAGTGTTTATTTGAAACAGCCTTTTTAGGGCCGGCGTGCCCTGGTCTGTCCAACGGCATAACAGCGGGAAGGAGTTTTTATCTCTAATGAGCGCCAGCTCACTAGGCTAGCTCGAGGGCTCACATACATTTCCGGGGGGGAAATGACGGGGAAGATCAAGAATCGACAGGGGGGTTTCACGCCAGTTAGATGGGCCACCGGGAGCTGTGCGTTCGAGCATACAGACCGTCTTGGTGGCGCCTCCTGTGGTGTTTTGATCGACACGTGTACCTATTCCCCTCTCCTTTGGAGAGATGCGGCAGAGGGGACTCATCCTGGTCGCGCCGGACCGGATCAGTTCAACCGGGTGTCCGCCGGGTCACAGATATGTTCTGTTAACCCGAAGGGCCCTGAGCTTTCCCGGGGGAAAATGCCAGGGTGGGCCGGACGCCACAGGGGCTGATGTCATGAATTTTGTGTGTCTTAAGTGCCACTACGAGTTGAAAATGGGGACCCCGATGTAAACAAGACAAACGTCTTCCTCTGATCTGCATCCCCTTAACAGTTGTGTGTATTGAGCCGTACTGTATTGTACCTTCTCTGCAAACTCTTTGATAAAGTTTTCTTTCTCTCATTCAACAGTGTCGGGGTGCTGTTTATTAGCAGTCAGCCCCTCTAAGCGCTCCTGTGTAGTTCCCAGTCCTCCAGGCACAGGTCGAGCCTTGCTCTTGTTACCTGTCGAATTCGGTTAACCCACTTTTAACCTGAAACACCTTAACTGCATTATATAGCCTGTATATACGCGCAGTTGTGTTTCCCGGTTTCAATGGGTTAAGGGAGCAACCTTTTCTGTTTGCGGTGGTTCTCTCCCCGGTATGCAGATAGCGGAGTCAACTCTCTGGCAGAGAGGGCCGAACCCGGGCTCTGATTTGATTTTTATTTAGTACATACAATTTATACACTCTGTACTACATTCTGTTGTGGAAGGACAGCTCATTCACTGAGAGACTTACACTGCATAAGACATTTTAAGTCATTTAGTAATATCTTTAAACTGAGACTTGATTGCTGACCTGACCAGCTGACTTAATTAAGGGGCGTGTTTAAAGCGGCCATTTTGTTTCCTTAAGTGACCCATTAAAAGCTGCTTCCTGCTTAAAGACAGCACTTGTGTACTGAGTGTGATCTCAGAGCCCTGTCACTGCTTAAAAGCAGAACCTCAGCCTCTCCTGGAATCACTCTGTACTACATTCTGTTGTGGAAGGACAGCTCATTCACTGAGAGACTTACACTGCATCAGGGTAAGACATTTTAAGTCATTTAGTAATATCTTTAAACTGAGACTTGATTGCTGACCTGACCAGCTGACTTGATTAAGGGGCGTGTTTAAAGCGGCCATTTTGTTTCCTTAAGTGACCCATTAAGGGCCAGGTGTTAGAAAGCACTAATTAGTGATAGGGATTTAAAGGCCTGCTGGCTTAGCGTCAGCGAAGCGTCGAGAAACGAAGAGGGACAAAGAGGAGTTTTCCTGGAGTTAGCCGCCGAGGAATCCACCGATCCACCTAGTGCTAAGTACACCCTAGTCCTATCTTACACTCCACGCTGAAAAATCTCCCTTTCCCTCCCACTCTGCTATTTCTCTACTTCCTCCCTGCCACTCTTGACACCACAATGTGTCTCATATCCACAATCTGCTCCCCCAGAACAGATTCAACCCACCCACGGCAGTTTGCTAGCAACCCGGCTAATCTATCCTACCCTCCTACAGCCACTAATACACCTGTCACAGTACAGGGAGGCCTATGGAATTGTCAATCAGCAGTCAAGAAAGCTGACTTCATTACTGCCTACGCCCATAGTCAAAATCTGCAGCTCCTGGCTCTAACTGAGACCTGGATAACCCCCAATAACTCATCAACACCTGCAGCATTATCTACAAACTATAACTTCACTCACACACCTCGACCTTCCAGGCGGGGTGGAGGCACTGGCCTCATGACATCTCCTTCATGGACTACAAACTTAACACCCCTCCCAGCACTGTCACTCTCCTCTTTTGAATATCATGCAGTATCTGTCTCTAATCCTTTCAATCTCACCATTGTTACACTCTACCGCCCTCCAGGTCCGCTCGATCACTTCACAGATGAGCTGGACATGCTTCTAAGCTCCTTACCGGAAGATGGTACCCCTCTCCTTCTATTGGGCGACTTCAACCTGCCTGACTCATCTCAGTCAGTCATAGTAGTCTCCCTCCTACAATCATTTGACCTGACTCCCACTGCCATGCCTCCCACCCACAAAGCAGGCAACTCCTTGGATCTCATATTTTCCCGTAACTCCAGTATCATTAACACCACGGTAACTCCCCTACATGTATCTGACCATTCCTTCATATCCTTCTCACTAACTCTCATGCTTAACCGAAAGGTCTTCACCCCAACTCAAACCGTCTCACTCAGACGCAACCTGCCCTCCCTATCCCCCTCCACCCTCTCCTCTGACATACTATCCACTCTACCTTTGAGTGACACCTTCTCTGCTCTCTCCACAGAGATGGCAACCTCCACCCTCCTCTCAGCCCTTGCAACCTCCTTCGACAAGCTCTGTCCCCTCGTTGAGAAACCTGCCCGCCGTTCCCCACCCAGTCCATGGCTGACAGATCCAGTGAGAGAACAAAGACAGGTCCTGAGAGCAGCTGAAAGGAAGTATAGAAAGTCACGCCTCACTGCTGACATCGACACATATCACAACCTCTTGTTAACATTCTCCAAAACCATTACTAATGCCAAAGCTTCTTTCTTTCACCATAGGATCGAGGCCTCTGCCAAGAATCTTCGCAAACTGCATGCTACCATGTCCTCCCTCCTCACTCCCCCCCCACCCCCCCCTCCCTCATCTTTCTCTGCCGAAGACTTTGCGATCTTCTTTGAGGAAAAAGTGGAGAACATCCGCAGCTCCTTCTCCCAACCCCCACCCATTCCAAATGCTGAATCGAGAACCTCATCCTTCACTCTGTCATCTTTCTCTCCCATTACAGAAGCCGAGACCCTGACACTGGTAACGTCGAACCGTCCGACTACATGCCAGCTGGACCGGCTACCTTCCCCACTCCTCCAGACCATAGCACCAGACATCCTCCCATTCCTAACTGCAACCATCAACTCCTCACTCAACTCGGGGGTGGTCCCCACCTCCCTAAAACAAGCCAGAGTCACGCCCCTCATAAAAAAACCATCCCTGAACCCTACCGTCATAGGCAACTACCGTCCTGTCTCTCTTCTCTCCTTCCTTTCTAAAACACTTGAACGTGCTGTATCCAACCAACTTACTGCTTATCTCTTACAGAATGACCTCCTAGACCCTAATCAGTCAGGCTTCAGGACTGGTCACTCCACAGAGACAGCCCTCATTGCGGTCACAGAGGCACTTCACTTAGCAAAAGCGAAAGGCCTCTCCTCTGTCCTGATTCTCCTAGATCTATCTGCAGCCTTCGACACAGTCAACCACCAGATCCTCCTCGCGGCCCTCGCAGGAATGGGAGTGGCTGGCTCTGCGCTGACATGGTTGTCATCATACCTCAATGACCGCTCCTACCAAGTGTCATGGAGAGGGACCCTGTCGGCCACCCGCCCCCTGCGGACGGGTGTCCCCCAGGGCTCGGTTTTAGGACCCCTTCTCTTCTCCCTCTACACTAAATCACTGGGTAACATTATCACGTCTCATGGCTTCTCCTACCACTGTTATGCCGACGATACTCAACTCTTCCTCTCCTTCCCTCCCTCAGATATCCACGTCTCTGAGCGGATCTCGGCCTGTCTGTCCGACATCTCCGCCTGGATGACGACCAACCACCTCAAACTGAACCTAAGCAAAACAGAATTGCTCCACCTGCCGGCCAAATCCTCCCCCCTGACCGACCTTTCCATCACAGTCGAGAATGCAGCTGTGACCGCGTCCCCGACCGCCAAGAACCTTGGTGTTGTCCTCGACGACCAGTTGAACTTCTCTGCTCACATCGCAGCGACAACCAGAACCTGCCGATTCCTCCTGAGCAACGTCAGAAGGATCCGCCCCTTCCTGACAAAAGAAGCCACCCAACTCCTCGTCCAATCAACAGTCATCTCCCGCCTCGACTACTGCAACGCACTGCTCGCTGGCCTCCCGGCCACTGCCACTAAGCCTCTTCAACTCATTCAGAACGCAGCGGCCCGCCTGATCTCAAACCTACCGAAGTCGGCCCATGTCACCCCACTTCTTAGGGACCTGCACTGGCTCCCCATTGCTGCACGAATCCGCTTCAAGGCCCTCGACCTAGCATACCGTGCGGCAAAGGGAACTGCTCCCGCCTACCTCCGGTCAATGGTCTCTAACTACACACCCTCAAGACCCCTACGCTCTGCATCTTCTGGCCGCCTCAGACCTACTCCTATCCAAGCTCCGGGAGGGTCATCAAAGAGAAGTCGCCTATTCTCAGTCCTTGCCCCACAATGGTGGAATGAACTACCCACCCCAGTTAGGACAGCCGAAACACGTCCAATCTTTCGCCGTCGACTAAAGACGCACTTCTTCAACCATTATCTGAATTAAAAAAAAAAAAAAAAAACCCTAACCCTAACTAACCATACTGTCATGCACTTGTCCTAATAAACTAACCTACACTGTAGCACTCAACACTTTGATGAACATTGTTACTCAGCTGATAGAGTTGTGCCCTTCCTGATGGCTTGTCGTACAGAACTTGTAAGTCGCTTTGGATAAAAGCGTCAGCTAAATGACTAAATGTAAATGTAAATGTATACAAAAGTATAAAAACAAGGGGTACAAGGATAACATGTGAAAGTCTGTCGACTTGTTTCCAACATGGTCCCAAGAAGAATACAATAAATCACAAAGAAAGAGTTAAGAAGATAAGATAGATACAACAAGTAGATAAAATAGACAACAACATTTTCTGAAAGAGCCTCATTACAACATGTCATGTTCCTGTTCTTCACTGCAACCTATTGTTGCAGATGTTTTGGATGGCCCTGGGCAGAGAGTGCCGGCTGTGGAACTCTCTGCCCAGGGCCATCCAAAACTCCCCCACTATTGCTGTCTTCAAGAGGGGTGTGAAGCGACATCTGCAACAATAGGTTGTAGTGGGTGCTTGGCCACCACTCTTGAAGAACAGGAACATGACATGCTGTAATGAGGCTCTTTCAGAAAATTGTGTTGTCTATTTTATCTACTTGTTGTATCTATCTTATCTTCTTAACTCTTTCTTTGTAATTTATTGTATTCTTCTTGGGACCATGTTGGAAACAAGTCGACAGACTTTCACATGTTATCCTTGTACCCCTTATTTTTATACTTTTGTATAAATTGTATGTACTAAATAAAAATCAAATCAAATCAAATCAGAGCCTGGGTTCGGCCCTGGCTCCTCGAGAGGATGCCCCGCATGTTTTATGACGTCTGCCAATTGTGTCAAACTCTTTCTCTGAACCCCGACCCCACAGGATTAATAGACTGGCGGGTCAGGGTTCGCGGCGAGGTCAGTTTACTGGTGGAGTCGGTGACCCCACGAGATTGTAACATTGTGCACGGCATGCCGAACACCCCCCCCCCCCCTGTTTTTACAGTCAGCCCATCTAGGCGCTCCTGTGTAGTTCACAGTCCTCCGGGCGCAGGTCGAGCTTTGCTCTTGTTACCTGTCGGCCTGGGTTAAGGGATCAACCTCCTCTCTTTGAGTGTTTGTCTCCCCGGTATGCCAGCTAACCCCACAGGATTATGGGGGGGAGCCTCCTCAGAGAGCTTCGGAGCCTCCTCCTCACAGAGTTTTTCAGAGCCTCCCCCCTCAGCAGAGCCTCCTCCTCAGAGAGAGAACCTCCTTACGGAGCCTCCTCCTCCGGGAGTTTTCACAGCCTCTTTCACCTGTTGTGCCCTGTCTGATGCGCTGGCGGTGTAAAGGGTGGTGTCACGAGTAAACGCCTGGAGAGGTCTCGATGCCATGGCCTTGTTGACCTCACCAGGTCCCTTTTGTCGGGTCCTGGCCCCTGGACTCGGCAGTAAGCCTGCCTTGAGTGGTCCATGGGGCTGGGACCTCCTTTTCGCCCCGCTGCTACAACTTCGCGACCCTGACCCTGCGAGGTGTGGAAGCGGTAACACAGGCTTATGTTTTCACGTACGTTCCCTGGTAGCGAGCGGGGCGCACGGTCGGGTAGTCGCGGGCCCTTCTGTCCCGCGGTCTGCTCACCCTGTGCGTTTGTTGGGTGCTGTCCCCCCTTTCGCACAGTCGTGTCCTGTTCCCCCCCACCCCTCACTAGGGGGGGTGGGGGGGCCTGGACCCTCCCCGGTGTTCTGATGGTTGTAGGGGACCTCAGCGAGTGCATTTGTCGGGCTCTCCGCCCTGCTCCGCTCCTGTGTCCCACTAAGAGCAGAGCGAGAGCTGGTACGAAATGTAATGAAGGTTATCCTATAACCCTAGTTACATGAGTACTAGCGAGCGCTCTGCTCTCACTCACTGAGGATCCCTAATTGTCTTCCGAATAACGGTCAAGACTCGGGAAGAGCGGAAGTACGGTCACACCCCTCGCTTAAGTGCATGGGCGAGAGTGGGCGTGATCGTACAAGTGTAAGTGCATTGTAGCGGAATTCTTTCAGGTTGCTATAGGCAACAAGGGATCAACCCACTAAGAGCAGAGCGCTCGCTAGTACTCATGTAACTAGGGTTATAGGATAACCTTTGTTATGGTTTGGTTCAGGTTAATGTTAGACATGGTTAGGGTTAGGGTCAGGTTAAAGTGACCGAAAAGGTTCAGTTCAGTCAAGTGCTACCAGGTGATTACATGTATATTTTGAGCAAAATGTCATTCATTTGACATAAAGATTTTTTTTAAATGACAGTGTGGTGTTTTAATTCTGCTTTGTTTTTCAAATGACTACTTTGTACTGGCGGACGTATTTCCAGGGGACAGAAAAGTCAAAACAGGACATTCAAAAGAGGAGGCAGTGAGAACTGGGGGGCGGCTTGTAGATAAGGGGAGCACAAGGCAACTGTTGGTACATATTTGCATAATGGCATACTGTGTAAGTTCAAAATGTCTTTAAAAAACACATTTATGATAAAAGCATGCATGACCTGTGTAACTGAGGGGTACAATTCCCTGACTGTATTGATAAGTATGGTATCATTAAACCACTACCGCTTTATGTACTTTAACTACTGGCCATACAGTACACGATATCTAAATATGATGAACACTTTCCCACCATGAAACCAGGTCCACACAAAGGTAATAATCAAATATTTAATATATAGCAAAGGGTACATATAATATTCACCATTACATTTATGATTTGAATGCTCTTGTAAGGCAAATGAGTACTCGTAGGCAAACCAACACTGAATGTCCAATCTCTGGTTACGCAGGAAGCAAGTATACAACCTGGCTCTTAGGGAATTATATCTATGGTCACTTAATGATTATAGCTGGATATACTGTAGGGGGTCCTGCCGGTTGTAAGCCAGTAGGGGGGGTAGGAGAGCCGTCGGCAGTATCCCGTCTGGTCAACGATTTCTAGGGAGACTTCACGTACAGAAGACAGTGCAGTAGAATCTTGATCCACAGATGAATACACCTTGGCTCTCTGGTAGGCTGTAGCTGTAGCTGTAGCTCCACAGTGAAGAAGAAGCGAGGCGACCTCAGTCTGGTCTGAGCGCCGTCTCACCTTGACTCCTTTTGGGGTAGATCCAACACTCACCGGTGTTGGCGATTATCCGCTCCACAAATCAAAGTACCAAAGCAAATATATATTCCATGCCGCATAGGGCTCAGCAGTCGTCGGGTAGGTAATCCAATGTACAGGTCCACTCGGTCCTCGCCTAGAACTCCTCGGATGAAAGCACCACGTGTGGTCTGCTCAACCTGGTTAAGACTCTAGATAACACGAGGAAGCGATGGGGGTGCTGCTCACTTTAGAACTCTAACCGCACGATGCACCATACATAATAGACTATTATTACTTAATAGAAATACGGTGCCAAACTCTGGCAATTCAGATATTAATTCGCACGAGGTATCGTGGGGTGAGGCTTCACATTCTGTTACTTAGTTGGGTAGAAGGGTAAAGGACTAAGAGATAAGAGGAATTCTACATTTCTTGCGCCATATGTATATGCACGGTGGACAAATAGTGCCACTCTGCTTTCGGTAGCCGTATTCCTGCGCGGAGCCGGGGCTAGTAAGGGCATGTCTCGTCGGTACCTTTGAACTTGAACGCCAGGGGCTGGTCCCTGGCGCCTGGTCCTTTTGTCCAATAAGAGAATGAACTATTATGGGCTGTAGTAGAATAAAGGAATATTCTGTGTATATGTACAAGGAATATACAAGGGATATCAAACGATATACAAATACTATTCAATATATATCCATAAATAAATATATATATTCGGTTTAATCTGATCCTTCACAACAGCCGCCCCCTAATTAGTCCCACCTAATTAGCTAAGCAGAGACAGATTAACCGCACTGTCCGCTACTCAATGTCCGCTGTAAGGGTCAGTCAACTCACAAAGTCATAGGGTCATGGTCGTCATCGATAGTATCGGGGAGCCTTGGCAGTTCTATTAGCCTCGCCACGGGTCGGGTGTAAGTCCGTCCTTGGACGAGCACTTCAGCTGCTCGGACCTTTCCATCGGCACCGGTGATCACTTTGCTTACGCGGCCAGCCGGCCACATAGCTCGGGGTAGTGACTGGTCGATAATCATGACGACTGTTCCTTCTGTAAAATTGTCTCTCTCTTTTACCCACTTCTGGCGGGTCTGTAGAGACGGTAGGTAGTGGAGCAGGAAGCTGTTCCAAAACTTGTCAGCCAGTACTTGACTGTACCTCCACATTCTCCGGCCGTTCGCTTCTTCAGGCCTGTACATTGTCTGTGGTAGCGCGGGGTCCAGCCGCACCATCAAGAGGGTGTTGGGGGTGACTGGGTCGACATCTGCTACATCACTTGAGACGTAACCGAGGGGCTTTGAGTTCAATACTCCCTCGATCTCCGTGAGGACTGTCATTAGGACTTCTTCCGCCACGGTCTGGGCCCCAAGCACGGCGTACAGGGCTGTCTTTATGGAACGTACTTCTCGTTCCCAGGTTCCACCGAAGTGAGGTGCGTTCGGGGGATTAAACTGGAAGTCAATCTGGGATGGAGCGAGGTGGGTCTTAAGTTCTGGGCCCATAGCTTGGAAGCTCTCTCTCAGCTCTCTTTCTCCGCCTTTGAAGTTTGTCCCGTGATCCGACAATAATGTAGACGGTTTTCCTTTCCGTGATGTGAATCTTCGGAAGGCCATAAGGAATGAGTCTGTGCTCATGGTTGGGAGGAGTTCGATATGTATCGCTCTGGTGGTCATGCATTTGAATACAATACCCCACCGCTTCTCGGTTCCTCTTCCTCTCTTTATATACAGCGGGCCGAAACAGTCCATACCGGTGGAGTGAAAGGGCTTGTCGCAGAGTCGGAGGCGACAGGGAGGTAGGTCAGCCATCCGGGGTATACTGGGCTGCGCGCGCCACTTACGGCAGTCTAGACAGGTTCGCTGGAAGCGCCGCACTGCTTCTCTCCCTTGCAGTATCCAATAACGACGTCTGATCTCCGCGAAGACTCTCTCTGCCCCTGCGTGGTGCACATCCTCGTCGTATTTCTTTATGATCAGCTCTGTGACCTTATGTCGGCTGTTCAAGACTATCGGGTACTTAACGTCATCCGGTAAGTCTGGGGCTCTCCGCAGACGACCACCCACTCTGATGAGATTATGGGCGTCGCTCTCGGGGGCTAGGTGGAGCAGTCTGCTGTCTGATGGGACGGGCTTTGCTCCCTGTAGACAGGCTAGCTCATCGGGGAACGAGTCTCTCTGGGCTCGTTGTAGTAGAAGGAGTTCTGCTTCTTCGTAGTCAGCTGCTGAAATGTCAGTTGTGGGCTGAACCTCTGGGTGGTGCCACAGAAATGTCTTTAGCTGCGCACTCTCTAGGGTGAGGCAATCGTCTAGAACCGGGTCTGTGGGGACGAGTGTGTGTGTCAACCCACAGAACATAGGTTTCTTGTTCTCTGCCTCCTCTTTACTCGCCTCCCGTGGGGTGGGTGTAGGCCACTCTTCTTCGGGGAGCTTGAGGAACTCTGGCCCGTCACTGTAGAGGTTGTGACGGGTGAGGTCATCCAGGGACATTCCCCGGGTGATGACGTCAGCTGGGTTGTGTTTGGTGTCCACATACCTCCAGCTGGTTACTTCTGTTAACTCTTGAATCTCGGTGACTCTGACTCCCACGAAGACCTTGTATCTGCACGAATCAGACCGGATCCATGTGAGTACGGTCGTGGAGTCTGACCACAAGATTGTTCTTTGCACCGGGATGGTGAGTTCACGTTGGATTAACGTGGCGAGCTGCGCTCCTGCTAGGGCTGCGCAGAGCTCTAGACGCGGGATAGATTGTTGCTTTCGTGGGGCTATTCTTGAGCGAGCCAGGATGAAAGCAGTATGTATTTCTCCTCCCTCCTCTCGGGCACGCAAGTAGGCCACCGAACCATAGGCTACTTCGGAGGCGTCGCTGAATACGTGCAGGTCGATCTTGCATGTCTCTGGCCTCACTGTGGGTGGGAAGTAGCTGCGGCGTATATTAACACCTGGGAGTGAGCGGAGTTCCGTCTCCCACTCTCTCCATGTGGATGCAAGGTGTTCGGGTATGGGATCGTCCCAGCCCTGGTCCTTGTCCCATAGCGCTCTTACAATCATCTTTGCCCTGGTGGTGTAAGGTAGAATACATCCCAACGGGTCATATTGTCTGGCGAGTGTTCTGTATACACTCCGTCTGGTGGTCGGTATTGCCGTCGACCTTCCCTGCTCCTTGGTCAGGGGTTTGTGTCTATAATGGAGCGAGTCTGTTTTGAAGCGCCAGACTAGTCCTAGTGTCATTTCTTGGGCTTCTCCTGGGATGGTCGCCATCCAGGTGTCGCTGCTCGCGGCCTTGTCCTCGGGGGAGAGGCTGCGCAGTACTTGCGGGTCGCTGCTGGCCCACTGCCTGAGATCAAAGCCGCCTTTGATCAGGGAGGCGCGGAGCTTGAGTAGGAGAGCCTCAGCTTCTTCTGGCGTCAAGACGCTTTGTAAACAGTTGTCCACGTAGAAACTATTTGTCACACTTTGTTGGACCTCTTCCTCTGCTGCTGGGTCCTCTGCGACGTGTTTGCTCAATACTGGGGGGTCGCTGCTGGCCCGCTGCCGGAGATCAAAGCCGCCTTTGATCAGGGAGGCGCGGAGCAGCGCACGACGTCGCCAGTCAATTTTCTTTATGTGTCCCGCTGTGATTAGTTTGTTAATCTCAGCGCGGTACACAGCTTCTTGAGCGGGGTCTTTGGCTAGGCGCCGCTCTGTGTTCAATAGATACCGCTCCGTCGCCTCTTTTGTGGCGTGAAAGGTGGGCATTCCCTCTCGCCTCAGGAGTGGAGTTGCATATCTCATCACTCCGTTGACGTTGACTCTCTTTGTCCCGTGCTCGAGGAGGGCTATAGCATAGATATCTTCCTTAGAACGAATGTCTTTCTTTTCGTTCTTAAAGGGCATTGTCTCTAGTGTCCATAGCCTCTCGACATGCTGCAGGAGTGTGGTGTCTCCTTCTGTCGCTCTGGAGTGGAGGCAGCTAGTGGCTGCTGTTCGGTTAAGAGACTTGGCGAGGGGGCCTTGTAATGTCCATCCTAGGCGGGTCTCGACTGCTGCAGGGCAACCTCTGGGTCCTGTATGGACCCGGTCTATCGGGACTATGAGGTCTGCATGGTCGGAGCCTATCAGCAGGGTCGGGGTGGCGCCGTCTATGAGCGGGATAGGGAGTTGACGCAGGTGCACGTATTTCTCCATCAGCTTGGCGATGGGGTAGGTGTACTGCGATAGTCCTATTTCTTGGCTGGTGAAAGCATTAGTAATCCTGTACCGTCTCTCGGGCTGCCCGCTTGCTGCGATAGTGAAGGAGACATTCTCGCCCTTTATCGTCTTTAGATCTCGTCTTATTGTCCGAATAGTCATCTGGTTCTCGCTCCCCCGTAGCCCCAGCTGGGCCGCAGCGGACGCGAGGAGAAGGGTCTTCTCTGACCCGTCATCAAGGACGGCGTAAGTGTCCATGATCTTATCTTGGTAACTCAGTGTTACACGGACCACCTTTAAGAGCACCTGGGCGCCGCTGCTGCTAGCGGGGTCAATGTACATAACACTTGCCTTTGTGCTGCTGGATGGTGCAGGCTTTCTTTTGTTACTGTCGTGTAGGACATCTAGATGGGCTCCGTCACACCGACTACACCTCTTCTTGAGGCGGCACTCGGCTGCCATGTGACTGCGCGCACATCGGTAACAGCGCCTGTTGGACTTTATCCAGTGACTCACTTCTTCAGCGGTCATCTTCTTGAACTGGTCACATTGTGACAACCAGTGTTCCTTCTCGCAGTACGGGCACACCATCTTCCACTTCTCTTTGATCGAGGGGGTACTGTGGTTCTTGCTGCTCGGTACTGATTCTGATTGGTGCATGACAGTCACCGATCTTCGGCCATCGTTTACTCTCCTAGGTCCCTCTCTGGAGCTTGGTGTGCTCCGCACGAACGTATCCAGCCGTAGGCTGCTGACTTCTCTCGCCAGGAAGTCGGCTAGGTCTAGGAGGGATGGCTCGGGACCGTTAGGATCACGGTGGTCTCTTTGCCGCCTGAAGCGCTCCTGTCGGGCGGGCGGCAGCTTCTCTAAAATCCTCTCGACGTTCGAGTTTGCGTATAGTTCGTGCATACCCTTTTCTCGTTGCGCCCCCAGCATCCCTACCAGGGACTGTACTTTTATAGACAGGTCGTCTAGTGAGCGATTGTCTGTTGCTGGGGGTAGGCGGTCAATATGCCTTATCTCTTGTATTACGTAATCCCATATACGTCCATATCTTTGGTCTAGTGCTGCTAGAGCCGCTGTGTATGGGGTGGTAGAGGTGGCATAGGCCAGCGCTATGTTGTGCGCTCTGGGCACTTTCAGGTGCTTCAATAGGATCGCATACTTGTGGCGTTCATCAGCTACATCCACCATCATTGTCTCTAAGCACATCCGTAGCTCCGTGTACTGTGCTCGGTTCTCATGGGTGAAGTCTGGAAACGTCGGTGTGCCAATGTATGACGCCGTGGATGGCTGGCACATCGGTGAGCGTTGGAAGAGAGGCCTCCTGGGTGAGTCTCCTCTTACGCCTCTCGGTGGGCTGGTACTGGCAGGGTACCATGGCCCGCTGGTCCAGGTGCTATTCCTCGGGACTGGTCGTGCGTCATGCTCACCCGTGCATCGAGTCAGGGGTCTGTAGCGCAGAGCCGCGGGGTATAGCCTGGGCTGTACTGGACCTCCTGGTCCTGTGGAGTAATGTGCTGCTGTCGGGCTTGACTCTCCTCTTCTCCCTCTTCTTCTTCTGCCAGGTCATCTAGATCCTGTAGTCGTCTATTTAGCCTCTCCGCGGTGTCCGCCGTTCCTTCCTTGTAGCTGGGTCTCACTTGGACCGGTCGGGGAAGGAGTTCGGAGGGGGGTGTAGACTCTCTCTGGTGGTCGAGTTCAAGGTCGCCTGCTCGGTCAGGGGAGGGTGCCCTTGACACGTGTCTTGACGAGGCCCTGGAACCCCTTGTGGAGGGAGGGGGTGTTGCCCTGGTGATCAGCTGCTCCATTAGCTGCGCTTGTAGTCTGTCGCGCTCGGCTTGTAGTCTGTCGCGCTCGGCGTCGCGCTTGGTGAGATCTGCTTCTCTTTGGGCACCGGCAGCGGCACGCTGGGTGTCGGCCCGGTCTCTTGCCATATTCTCTTCCGTCTGAAGGCGTCTCAGCTCCAGACGTATGTGCTCCTCTTCGCTCCGTTGCTGCGCTTGGAGTTGTTCGCGCTCGCTAAGCGTCTGTGCTTGGAGTCGATTGCGTTCACCCTGAAGTCGATCGCGTTCACCCTGAAGTCGATCGCGTTCGGTAGAGGCTGTCAGGCTGGCGAAGAACGCCTGTGACAGCATCCTCTCCGCCTCGCTGGGGGAAGACGCTTGTAGAGGTGAGCCGCTCCTGGCTGTACCCGTTGGGGATGCGTTCCCCTGCGGGGAGTCCTGGAGCTCTATCTCCTTGGCGCTCTCCTCATCTTGTTCCGTGCAGAGTTCCGTCTCTGGAGGGTTGTCTTCCTCCCGGAGCTCTGGGGGGACTACTTCTTCGGTCTTGGCGGGGGGTAAAGTCGTGTCAGTTCCCTCCTGGTCCCCACCGTGAGCTTGGTCAGTTACATTAGAACCCACTAGGGCCTCTGTGGTCGGGGTATCCTGGTTGATAGGGTCGGACATAATTTTACTTTCTACTTTTACCGCGTTTACCGTTTGTAGAAGGCTAGGTAGTATACTGGCAGCGTAATCCTCTAAGTACTGAGGTGGCTGTCGTCTACGCTGCGGGCGTTCTACTTTAGGAGGACCGTTTCGTGGAGTGTTCATCATAGGCCATTTCAATATTAATACCACTATATTAATATTACACTAATTACCCTCCGGCTCGAAGGACCAATTGTAACTGAGGGGTACAATTCCCTGACTGTATTGATAAGTATGGTATCATTAAACCACTACCGCTTTATGTACTTTAACTACTGGCCATACAGTACACGATATCTAAATATGATGAACACTTTCCCACCATGAAACCAGGTCCACACAAAGGTAATAATCAAATATTTAATATATAGCAAAGGGTACATATAATATTCACCATTACATTTATGATTTGAATGCTCTTGTAAGGCAAATGAGTACTCGTAGGCAAACCAACACTGAATGTCCAATCTCTGGTTACGCAGGAAGCAAGTATACAACCTGGCTCTTAGGGAATTATATCTATGGTCACTTAATGATTATAGCTGGATATACTGTAGGGGGTCCTGCCGTTGTAAGCCAGTAGGGGGGGTAGGAGAGCCGTTGGCAGTATCCCGTCTGGTCAACGATTTCTAGGGAGACTTCACGTACAGAAGACAGTGCAGTAGAATCTTGATCCACAGATGAATACACCTTGGCTCTCTGGTAGGCTGTAGCTGTAGCTGTAGCTCCACAGTGAAGAAAAAGCGAGGCGACCTCAGTCTGGTCTGAGCGCCGTCTCACCTTGACTCCTTTCGGGGTAGATCCAACACTCACCGGTGTTGGCGATTATCCGCTCCACAAATCAAAGTACCAAAGCAAATATATATTTCATGCCGCATAGGGCTCAGCAGTCGTCGGGTAGGTAATCCAATGTACAGGTCCACTCGGTCCTCGCCTAGAACTCCTCGGATGAAAGCACCACGTGTGGTCTGCTCAACCTGGTTAAGACTCTAGATAACACGAGGAAGCGATGGGGGTGCTGCTCACTTTAGAACTCTAACCGCACGATGCACCATACATAATAGACTATTATTACTTAATAGAAATACGGTGCCAAACTCTGGCAATTCAGATATTAATTCGCACAAGGTCTCAATGCTACTCTAAGGCCAAACAGGCCATACTACACCGCACGCGGTATCGTGGGGTGAGGCTTCACGTTCTGTTACTTAGTTGGGTAGAAGGGTAAAGGACTAAGAGATAAGAGGAATTCTACATTTATTGCGCCATATTTATATGCATGGTGGACAAATAGTGCCACTCTGCTTTCGGTAGCCGTATTCCTGCGCGGAGCCGGGGCTAGTAAGGGCATGTCTCGTCGGTACCTTTGAACTTGAACGCCAGGGGCTGGTCCCTGGCGCCTGGTCCTTTTGTCCAATAAGAGAATGAACTATTATGGGCTGTAGTAGAATAAAGGAATATTCCGTGTATATGTACAAGGAATATACAAGGGATATCAAACGATATACAAATACTATTCAATATATATCCATAAATAAATATATATATTCGGTTTAATCTGATCCTTCACAACAACCTGCATTTTAAGCAGATTGAAAAATATATTTTATTAACTGCATCTTCCTTCCTTTTGCTCCTTTTGATCTTGTTGAGCTATGTGATCAGTTTGGTACAGTGGCTAGCTTCCCACCTAATGCACAAATTAACCTAAAACATATTTGTATTGGCTTCGTTTTGTGATTCTGGGTGAGGTAGAATATAATGCATCATGTCTCCAGAAACCTCAGAAGTTGCTGTTTCATTTGGCATGTCTATGGATAGTGTTTTTTACTCTAAAGGTATACAGTGTTCTTTACTCTAAAGCAGTGGTTCCCAACCAGTCGATCGCGATATATATGATATATGATATATATATATTTTTTTTTTTTGCAAAATCAACTCTGCCTCTCTTTGTTAGCTACAACAAGCAATGCTGTTTGTTATTTAAGATGAGGTCGGACTCGGCACTGACAGATTTGTGTTCATTATGCTGCTTTTATAAAGCCTCAAATGACGGCTTACAATATTTCATGAAAGCAAAGTGTTATACGGATAGCTCATTATATCAACAGCGTTGTCGTTTGCAGGCTTGCAGCTGTTGGTTAGCTAGCTATCGTTCTCAGTTGGCTAACGTTAGCTACTAGCTAGCTAATACTGGCCTACCTTTTAATTCGCAATGGAATGGCTAGCTAACTAACTGTACAAATCGATGTGATTGGCTGAGACCCTAATTTGTACTGTTGGCTGGATTGGGGGTGGCCAGCTGGCTAGCTTTTCAATCAATCAAGCTGGCAGTTCGTAGTGCAGTAGCTGGCTGGATATAGCTGTTGTATTGTGGGTTAAGTTCGTGGTGCAGTAGCTGGCTAGATAGCTGGCTAATGTTGGCCAATATAGCTGTAACTGAATGATGCTAGCCTTATGTGGTCTTATGAGTTTCAGTTCATAGGAAAATACTTTGACTATAATGGTCAGAAGTAAATTAACTGTTGTCGTGGAATATATTATCATGTCATTATAGATCTGTGTTGAGATATCATTTTATACAGCTTGACTTTCAGTGTGACCAGCTTGACTGGTTAATGTGTGTATGTCTCTTTAAGAAGACTCCAATGTACTAATATCTCCCCAGCCATAACCTTTTTGTTGTTGCTTCCAGTGACTGAGAACCATTTTTGTTTACCTTCATATCCTTGTGTATTAAAATATGTTCTGCCATATAAGCCATAAGCCACATAGACAGTTACAATGAGTATTCTATTATGAAGGCCCAGACTATAGGTCACAGGATTGTGTTTCTTCAGAGCCATAACCCAAGGTTATGGGAACAGTTAGACGAAGCTGTTTTCCTTCCAGGCTATAGCCATAATATAGTCGTATTATTAATTTCTCTAACCAGCCATTTTGTTTCTTCTACGTCATTTCATGTATTTAATTGTATGTCTGACCAGGGCTCTTTATCATTTTATGGTCAGATGCTTGTGTGTGAACATTGTTGTCTCTGATTGTAAACTGATCTTTCATTTGTGGCCACGGATGAAATAAACTTTCCTATTATTAATAATGACTCAGAATCATTAATGTAAACGGCTCATCATTTTGTCCCTTTAATATTTCCCATTACAGTTGGCGACGACTGTCTTGTCATCTCTGGCAGATTTTCCCGTGTGGATGCGTGCAGGAGTTTGATTTGACTAGAGCATAGTATTGTTTTTTTTGTGTTTCCCTCTTGTTTTCCTCTGAACACTTGGATTTAAAGGTAGGTTCCGATATTAGGCGAGAATTACATTTGTATCCGAAATGGAGGGGTGCAAAGGGTACTATGGGTATGTTAGAAGTTACTTAAGTCATACAACAGTCCCGGAATTAAGGTGGGGGCTGGGGTTTAATATCTTTTTAGGCACTGATCTGTTTTTATTGATTTTTTTTCACAAGGAGGCGGGAAGTTGACCGTGCGTGAAAAATACCATAGAGAGGAGACAGTTGTTTTTCTTGTGTGATTTAGTTTCTAACACCTTATCTGGTCAAACTGCAGTTGTTTCTGAATGAAAATAGGATAAGGGCGTCTGTGCGCTACCATAAAGCTTTTTTTTCTCAAGTGTTTAGAGGAAACTATTTTTTTTGCAGCGTATTTTATTTTATTTTGTTTTGTTTTTGTCTGTTAAGAAAAAAGAAGCGTGTTAAAATGGAGGATGTGGTCAATTTAGAGGGGCAGGGAGCAGCCTGTCTGTGGACTGTGGAGAAGAGGGGAGTGAGGAAAGAGCATGACAATTCTCTTCCCCCACGGCGGTGTTTTTCTGTGCTTGCAGTGGACTCTGGCCTCGGTCCTTTCCCGTGTGCGTGTAGTAGATTTCCCCAAGCTCAAACTGTAATTACTGTAGGAAATGGGAGGGAAAGTATTGAAATCTGTATTTCCCCAGGGTCGTCCGCTACTGGGACTATGCTGAAAATGGTGGGACCAGTGCACACACATTTTAGAATAGTACATGGATTTTAGAAGTCCCATAGTAGTCTGAACAACATACAATACTAGGGGGTTTGGCTGTTAAGAGTGAGGCCCTGGGGGAGAAATGGATTAGCATTTCCCTGTGTTAGATAAACCTCTGTTCCCCCTGGGGGAAGTAGGTGCAACTCACCAGTTCAAAGGCCGGTGCTATGTACACAGCTGATGGAGACACTATTTAAAATAGTGTAACAGTTGAAGACAGTTGGTTTCACCAAAAGTCCATTGATAACATCGCCCTGAACGAATTTACATACAAGTGTCACAAAGAAACAGGAACAAAGCCCTAGGCTGCAGACATCCTGTGGGCACTGTAGAGAGACCACATGGTTCAGGAGACACTAAGTTCATTACTCCAGTCATTAAAGTACTTTTATATCGTTAAAGAAACTCCAAATTAAACTACAAATATTACAGTTATGTTGTGCTAATGAGGTTGGACGTAATGATATGAAACATGCATTGTTCATACCCTAAGTGAGCACCAAAGTTGCCAATCTTTAGAATATCCATAAATACTGACAACTAGCTGCTTATAAGGGATAATGATTAAAATATAACAGGAGTGTCTTAAAACCAAAGAGAAGATCTTATACTCAAATAACAGGTTAACATAGGCATTCAAATACGGCAAAAGAACTAAACTATTTTAAGTAATTAAAGTTAAGAGTAATCTTTGGGTTTTAGTCAGTAAAATAGGAATGCAGCATGTTGTAAAAACGTTAAAACCAAACAGTACATTTGTACTTTAAAATAGTCAAGACTGCCCCCAGAATTCAAAGGTCTCCATAGTGGGTGGCTTAAAATGGCCGCTCTAGGGTTTCAGCCAATCAAAACAAAGGACTCCTCCCCCTCTGACGTAAGAATAGCAGGTTCCGAAGGGGAGGAGTTAAGGCTTTAAGACTAGCAGTCTAGTTTAGAGAGAGAAGAAGAACAAACGCAACAACACACACACGCTTTCTTGAGCCCAGACCACAGGAGGACGGCAGCCGGAACAGAGGAAGAAGACGCTTTTCAGACGAAACCAGATTCCTTTGTTGCCACCAGGCAACAGAGGCCTACATTGACCATTCCTTTAGTAACTTTCTTTTGATTAGTCTGAAACAAAGAGCTGAGGGCATAGTCTCAATGGTATCTTTGTTTCATTGCACGTTTTGAATTCAAGCCTTTTGTTATTTCACTTTTGCTTTTGAAATAAAGCTGGATCTGAGAACTAACAAACTCTCAACGTCTTCATTTCATCCTCCTGCTCCGCCGTCGTTACAAGACCATGCCTGGTCTTTTTAAGTAAAAGGGAATTAGTAGACGGACAATCACAACGCAGAGTAGCATAGCTGGTTCTTAATATAAGAACCAAAGACCCTTGTTACTTCATGCGTTCACGGCCCTCCCGCCACGTCAACTGCCTCGTCGCGAGGAGATTGGAAAGACGGTCGGGCAATCACAGTTAGCCCTGGTGAGAACTTTCTCACAGCTTCCGTTGGGCAGAGCATCCCGAGACGGAAGAGAGCAGAGTTGCAAGGCGGGACGGAGCCATCAGCGCATTGACTGGACGGCACTGCGGGAAAGCATCGACCTGAGGACATGATGTAGCAGGCAGAGTATATGACACACACATGTTTACATGCACGCACGCTATGAAAAGGGAAGAAACAATTCTAGTTTAAATGCAATTTTTCATTCGATATTTCCACTGAAAAACCCTATCAGATTTATTTAGAACAGGCTTGATCCATTTCCAGGTAACTGCCAGTAGGGTCATAAGAGCACAGTGTACATTGAGGTCTGCACACAGCAAAGTGCTGATCGATAGAAATAGAAATCTACTAAGGCCGGCCATGTAAACAAATCACTGACAATGGCCCTTCTGAATGTTAGATCATTGAGCAGCTAATCTTTCTTAATCAATGATCTGATAACTGAAAGTAGTTTGCAATGCATGTTCCTAGTCGAGACCGGCTAAATGGCATTATTTTTATAGCTCAGGTTTTGCTATCCCCCTCTCCCCATGTTACAGAAGAGGGGGAGGGTTGCCGCTATTTTATCTGCATCGTTTGTATGTGATGACATTGACATGGGTGAATTTACATCATTTGAGTATCTTGTTATTGAACTAAAAAGCTGGACTGTCTTTGCTCATCATCACATTGTACCAGCCACCAAAATATTCATCAATATTTCTGTAGGAGTTCTCAGCAGGGGTGTAAAAAGTACCCAGAAATTATACTTAAGTGAAAGTATGGGTACCGTCTCAAAGTCTGACTCAAGTAAAAGCCAAAGTATCTGGCTAAAAACACACTTATGAGTAAAAGTAAAAAAGTCCTACTTTTAAATGTACTTAAGTACTAAGAAGTAAAAGTACATTGTTATTTAAAGGGATAGACCAGGGGTCTCAAACTCATTCCATCGTGGGCTAAGTTTTCATTTTAACTATACATTGCACCAGGTGTGTTAGTTGAAGAGGTGTCCACTCCAAAGTTAAGAGGTGAGCCAATTACTGAAGTCAATCATCTGGTGTTTAGGCAAGGCTGGAATGAAACCAAGCATACTCTGCCCACAATGGAATGTGTTCTGCGATAGACAATGGAGGTAAACTAACATGGATTATCCTGAATAATATCACAATATTAAAGGCAGAATACTGGATTATCCTGAATAATATCACAATATTAAAGGCAGAATACTGGATTATCCTGAATAATATCACAATATTAACCACAGCATAATGTGGATCTGACTGTCCATTCTTCTGATAGCAGGTGTTTAATCAAAGATCCCCACTTTCTAGTGTTGCACAAGGACCAATCAGCATGGGTATGGGCGGGTTCATTTTCCATTGATGGGGATTTGATTGGCTGTTTACCTGCGGTCACAGGATTAATAACGTTAATGTTAGTTCGGCCAGATAAACAATTAAAATATATATATATGTCAGTGGAGTGGGATGTTCTGAAGCCAGATTGGAATTCGTAGATTAGATTTTTTTCCGCGAGGTATTTTTCGACCTGTTCGTATACAATTTTTTCCATGACTTTCGAGATGGAGGTAAGGATAGAAACAGGGCGGTAGTTATGGGTCTAATTTACTGCCTTTTTTGTGCAGGGGTGTTACTCTCGCAATTTTGAAGTCCTTGGGGACGTGTCCCTGTTTTATGGAGAGGTTTATTATGTGTGTGATGACTGGGGTGATGGCGGCTGCTGAGTCTCTGAGGTTGTCTGTGTATGCAGAGTGTGAAATAAATGGGTCATGCTGCCTGCATGCCCAACGTGAGAAGTTAGTCTTGTCATTCCTGTAATTGCTACACTACACCGTTACAATGATATATAAAATATCATATTATATTATATACCCATTCAATATGCACATGACAGAAAATATTATATGCCATATAATATGTTCTGTCATGTGCATATTGAATGGGTATTACTAATACTATTAATACTAATACTAGCCGAGAGTAGGTCAAATTTTGGTAGGTATAGCTCTCGGCTAGGTGGTAAATTAAAAAGTAGATCTTGGTTCAAAAAAGGTTGGGCACCCCTGCTCTAAAGGTAGGCTAGTGTTATATACTCTAAAGTTAGGCTAGTGTTCTTTACTCTAAAGGTAGGCTAGTGTTATATACTCTAAAGGTAGGCTAGTGTTCTTTACTCTAAAGGTAGGCTAGTGTTCTTTACTCTAAAGGTAGGATAGTGTTCTTTACTCTTCTTTACTCTTTTATTTTATTATTTACTTATTGGTTATTATGACTCTGCCAGACTTACACAAGATCAGAGAGCATGATGCTTCTCTCTCTCTGATATCTAGCTTTAGGAGAGCATGATGCAAAATATAGCTGTTTCTCAGTCAGAGAGAGGGGGGAGGGAAAGTGAGAGCCGGTACTTTACTTGAAATTTACTAACAAAGGGTTCTACAACAATGGTGAATGTGTTGCTTTCTGGGAACGTGGTCTTTCATCAAATGGCTGAGAAATGTCTTTCATTCTTTCGAAGCTCGGATCTCAGATTTGGTCAGAGTGTTATCAGTTTTCATAGGACATTGATTGAAAAGTATTGGCTTGATGTGTACAAGTTATGGCTTATTTTGAAGGTATGAACCTGTACTTTCATATTATGTAAAAAATGTTTTTATTGAAAATCCCCAGAAAGGGTTGGGGGGGGGGGGGGGGGGGGGGGGGTCAGAATTCGAAAATGGCCCAGACCCCAGAGGGTTACCATTAAGGCTTAAACATTAAGGCTGAAAAAAGGCAAGCAGAAAATCGATCTCTTTCTCTCATGTGCTCTCTCTCCCCATTTGCTTGCACTCCAAAATTTGAGAATCACTGGCTTAGCTGGTATGTGTCTGTGTTTGAGAGCGAGAGAATTTCCTGAGCAGTTTAAGCCAGAGAGAGCAAATTTGCGCATCAGAGAGGTATGTCAATGTTTGAGTTTATGTCCAAGTCTAATACCTTCTTCTGAAAGATCTACATGGGGGGATGGGGCGGGGTGTTAGTATAAGACAAGGGCCACATATTTGATCTTGAAACAGACCGGCCTGAACCTTAAAGGAACACACCAGCATTATGGCTAATTCGCTTACCGTCATCAGAGTCAGGCAAGGAACAGAGCAGATTGTTCTTCCTGAGGAGACTCAGTTCTTTCAATGTGTGCAGCCATCTACTGCAGACGTTTTACCAGTCTGTGGTAGCCAGCGTCCTCTTCTTTGCTGTTGTATGCTGGGGGATAACATTAACTCAAGAGACACAAACAAACTGAAGAAGATGGTGAGGAAGCCTAGCACCGTAGTGGGAGTCAAACTGGTCAAACTAGAGGTGGTGGCCGAGAGGAGGACAAGGAAAAAGTTGGACGCTATACTGGAAAACCTCTCCCACCCCCTCTGTGAGGAGCATGTTCAGCTATAGACTTCTCCCCCCACAGCAGCGGAATTGTCTATTAGGATATTACCCAATCCCTTTTTTTATTCTATAAAAATGTCTGAATAAATATTTACCCTGTTACACCTTCATCTATTGTCTCGTTGTATTACTGTGTTAGAAACCAATAACTTAGTCCAGGTCGATTATTATAAACTTTGGGTTTGTTTACATGTCTTACCAGACTATATACCAGTACAGTATACAGTAATACTACTAAGGAACAAATACGTGTGCTTGGTGTGTGACTACATGTTGCGAGTTTGAGCAAACTCAAGTACATAGGAAAGTTGACATTATACCTGTGGCCCAGCTATAGTATGTGCAAGCATGCAGCAACGCCAAGCACAAGTACATAGACACGGGCAAACCTGCCTGCTTGGAACAATATTGGTACATCTTGAATCCATTGTGAATTTAACCAAAAACACAAGGCTCAAAGGTGTTGTGGGAGAGGCACTGTGTTCTCCATTCTTTTCTAATGGGCAAATATGTATTTCCCCTTTTTGAAATGGAATATAATAAGGGTTGTGGTCGGTTAGATTGAAGCAGCCAGAGTTAGTCACTGTTATTGATCACTGAGTTTATCCAAGCCTGACCATTCTGACAGGAAAAGCTACACGGAGCTTGTGTCTAGCCAGCAGCAATTATGTATGGTCTGTGATGGTGTGTGTGTGTGTGTGTGTCTGCATAGGCGTAGTTTTATTGGGACACAATTGTCCCAACCAAAAAAAGAAAGCAGTGGGGCAGAGACCACCCAAGTCCTTGGAGACTTGCTGTGCCTGAAGATGGTAAAGTTGAGTCCCTCAGACGCTCCGTCACAGCCGCCCACTTGTCGGTCACGTTATTCACTCTTATGAGCGGTTCATGAGCGACAGATTGAATTCTCACAATATGAAAAAGTGTAAACTGTAGCCTATAATGTTAGTGTCGTGGAATATGTTATCATGTCATTATGGATCTGTGTTGTTTTATCATGTCATACAGCTTGACTCTCGGTATGACCGGGTTGACTGGTTGATGTGTGTATGTCTCTTTAAGAAGACTCCAAGACACTGACATCTCCCCAGTCATAACAGAGTTGTTGTTTGCTTCCAGTTACTGAGAAACCATTTTGTTTGCCTTCGTCATCATATCTGATATAATATGTTACGTCTGACAACTGTGTATTTGGCATATGTCTGAACAGAACTCTTGGTCATTTTATGGCCAGAGGCTACTGTGTGAACATGTGTCTTTGACTATAAACTGAACTTTCATTGTGGCCACGCTGAAATAACCTTTCTATTATTTGTTAATAAACCTTTCTATTATTATTAATAATGACTCAGAATGATTTGTAAACGGCTCATCGTTTAAATCCTTAGAGATTTCCCATTACAGATGGCGACGAGAAGAATTATGGGATATTTTTTGTTTTAACTAGTTTATTAGATTTTAAAGCGATGGGGGTCGAGTTGGCCGCGAAGCGGGCTCTGCGGACAGGTTGAATCTTGAGTTTCAGGGGAAGCGCTTCCTTATCTCAAACTCCTCCGCGCATGGGAAGGGGGGAGAGAACCACCTGCCCCAGATAGCAAAAAATCGTTGAATCAACATTGTGTTTTTGTCAGGCTGAAGATTGGAATCAACATTGATATCAGACATAGAAAATGGCATTGAAAGTGCTCGCTATGATCAACATGGAAAGAACATTGGATTTTCAACCAAAATTTAGAAATTTCAATTTGAAAGCCGACAATGAATCAACGTTGATTCAACTATGATATGATCAACATTGAAATAATGTAGCATTGCATCAACATTGATTCAACTATATATATATATTGCATTATACATTGAAATAATGATATTATTGAATGACCATTTCAGCACTTTTTCAACCTTCCTCTGTATGCTTTTAATATGCCTCATTAATAAAGAAAAATAATCACTTTACATCTAAATTATATTATTAGTTGTAGTTCCACCGGGAGCATGCTAAAAGGTGTCTACTAGTGACATTACTGCCATATGCCTGAATGGCAGTGATGTCACTGATAGACAGGCTTGGAGCAACCCCTGCAGAACTTTAAAACACCAAATAGAGTAAAGTGATTATTTTTGGCTTAAATGAGACATATTAAAAACATACAGAGGAAGGTTGAAACATGCTGAAATGGTCCATATGCTTTACTGCAGTGGTTCTCAACCTTTTTATACAAAGACCTCACAGGAAAAATATTTGGGGACTCCAAACTTGATTATAATTATGCCATTCTAGGTGAATATTCGAAAATATGTTGCAAGCTTGTAGATCGGCTATTTCGAATTTTTTTCTTCTTCAAGAAACCAAGGTTGAGAACAGCTGCTTTACGACATGCTCTATGAACAAAGAAACAGACAATTTATTGCTTTAACCATTTATTAAAGCCAATTAATTCACACATACATATTCTTTGAAATGCCTCTCTTTCTATTAGACTTCGATGCCAACTATGCACGTGGCTCCAGATCAGCTGACATTCAGCTGACTCTCCCATACAAAAATGACAGAATAATAAGTTATTGAAAATATTCATACAGAACTCTGAACCTTCGCACATACATATTCTCTTTGAAATGCCTGAGTTCAATTTGGATTTAGTATCACCAGGCGTGCATGAGAACAGATAATGAAATCTACTGTAATGTACAGTAGCTTTTTTATTTTATCAGGGTGGCACCATTGAAACTATTTAATGATGCGTGTCCCTTCTCTTTCTATTAGACTTCGATGCCAACTACGCACGTGGCTCCAGATCAGCTGACATTCAGCTGACTCTCCCATACAAAAATGACCGAATAATAACAGTTATTGAAAATATTCATACAGAACTCTGAACCTTCGCACATACATATTCTCTTTGAAATGCCTGAGTTCAATTTGGATTTAGTATCACCAGGCGTGCATGAGAACAGATAATGAAATCTACTGTAATGTACAGTAGCTTTTTTATTTTATCAGGGTGGCACCATTGAAACTATTTAATGATGCGTGTCCCTTCTCTTTCTATTAGACTTCGATGCCAACTACGCACGTGGCTCCAGATCAGCTGACATTCAGCTGACTCTCCCATACAAAAATTACCAAATAATAACAGTTATTGAAAATATTCATACAGAACTCTGAACCTTGAACCCCTATAGAATCTTCCAGGAAGTGTTGTTTTCCAAAATTCCAACGCAGAATCAAATCTAAAAGTTAAATCTATCTAAAAACACTTTTACCTATTGCTAAACTAAGTATAATACTTCAGAGTATTATAGAGACACATTAGAGATGTACATCTATATAATATATTCACATCCACACTATAAATAGCATCCATTAATCCATCATTAATCATCACTCCATTCAGACTACCGACTACTGACAACCTTCTGAACTTGAATAAGCATGCAAAACCAACAATTAGCATTTCAGGTGGCAGACTGCCTCTCCCGGGCGCACGTCAGCCCTGTGCACCCGGGCATCGACTATGCTGCCATGGCTGCTGACCAGCTCACCGACTCAGACCTTCAGGCGTTCAGGATGGCTGTGACAGGACTTCGACTTGAGGATGTGGTGTTTCACGACAGCGGCGCCACGCTCCTCTGTGACGTCTCCACTGGCCAGCCCCGCCCCATGGTTCCAACTGACTGGCGCCGCCGGGTATTTGACACCATTCATGCCCTTTCACACCCTGGGGTAAAGGCGTCGGTCAAGTTGGTAGGGGCCAAGTTCGTCTGGCCGGGCCTTAGGAAGGACGTCAAAGTATGGGCGGCCTCCTGTGTGGCGTGTCAGCGTGCCAAGGTACATCGTCACACTAAGGTCTGGAGGGGGGCTGAGTCTAAACTAGGGGGTGGTCCTGAGGGGGGCTGAGTCTAAACTAGGGGGTGGTCCTGAGGGGGGCTGAGTCTCAACTAGGGGTGGTCTGGAGGGGGGCTGAGTCTAAACTAGGGGGTGGTCCTGAGGGGGGCTGAGTCTAAACTAGGGGGTGGTCCTGAGGGGGGCTGAGTCTCAACTAGGGGTGGTCTGGAGGGGGGCTGAGTCTAAACTAGGGGGTGGTCCTGAGGGGGGCTGAGTCTAAACTAGGGGGTGGTCCTGAGGGGGGCTGAGTCTCAACTAGGGGTGGTCTGGAGGGGGGCTGAGTCTAAACTAGGCGGTGGTCCTGAGGGGGGCTGAGTCTAAACTAGGGGGTGGTCCTGAGGGGGGCTGAGTCTCAACTAGGGGTGGTCTGGAGGGGGGCTGAGTCTAAACTAGGGGGTGGTCCTGAGGGGGGCTGAGTCTAAACTAGGGGGTGGTCCTGAGGGGGGCTGAGTCTCAACTAGGGGTGGTCTGGAGGGGGGCTGAGTCTAAACTAGGGGGTGGTCCTGAGGGGGGCTGAGTCTAAACTAGGGGGTGGTCCTGAGGGGGGCTGAGTCTCAACTAGGGGTGGTCTGGAGGGGGGCTGAGTCTAAACTAGGGGGTGGTCCTGAGGGGGGCTGAGTCTAAACTAGGGGGTGGTCCTGAGGGGGGCTGAGTCTCAACTAGGGGTGGTCTGGAGGGGGGCTGAGTCTAAACTAGGGGGTGGTCCTGAGGGGGGCTGAGTCTAAACTAGGGGGTGGTCCTGAGGGGGGCTGAGTCTCAACTAGGGGTGGTCTGGAGGGGGGCTGAGTCTAAACTAGGGGGTGGTCCTGAGGGGGGCTGAGTCTAAACTAGGGGGTGGTCCTGAGGGGGGCTGAGTCTAAACTAGGGGGTGGTCCTGAGGGGGGCTGAGTCTCAACTAGGGGTGGTCTGGAGGGGGGCTGAGTCTAAACTAGGGGGTGGTCCTGAGGGGGGCTGAGTCTCAACTAGGGGTGGTCTGGAGGGGGGCTGAGTCTAAACTAGGGGGTGGTCCTGAGGGGGGCTGAGTCTAAACTAGGGGGTGGTCCTGAGGGGGGCTGAGTCTAAACTAGGGGGTGGTCCTGAGGGGGGCTGAGTCTCAACTAGGGGGTGGTCCTGGAGGCTAAATTAGGGGGTGGTCCTGGAGGCTAAACTAGGGGCTAAACATATGCACGCACGCATGCACGCGACAGCTGCAACCAGAGATGCTGGAGATAAATGTTGCCCCTGGATCAGCTTCCAATGATCCAACTCCCATGAAACCCACTGTCCTCCAAACCATTTGTCCTTTTAAGTCTTCGTATCCCGCCATTCCTCTCAGGTGCATAACGCAGCCACTTCTGCAGTGCATCTCTGTATATCAAGTCAGTCAACTTGCGGTCAAATTGACGAGCAGCCGCTGGGAAAAAAGAAAAAAAGAATACTTAAAGATAAACAAGAAAGCTGCAGTGGGCACGTTCCATTCCAAAGTGAACAGTGTCCTTTTTAGTGTACTAGATTTTCAGGTGGCCTTAGGTGCATTTTCAACCCCATAGTCATATAATTGATCCACATTAATGCTCGTAAAAAATCGTATTGTGAGCATTACAGAGGACCACTTATATGACGTTAAGGTTGGAAATGGGTGAGGTGTTTCTTTAAGAGTGGTTGCATGTTCCATCAGGCTCATTCCATGGTGATAAAAATGCATCCATTCGTATTTACTTGAGATAAAAGTGAAAATACTTAATTAAATGAAATATCCATCATCAAAATAGCTAAATCCACTGTAGTAAACCTAGTATTTTGAGGTGCAGATTGACTCACCAAACATGCAGTCCTGCATCAGTGTGTCCTTGAAGGCCCTCTTCGGTCCCTTTCCCGCCCAGTTGAAGATGCATGCTAGACAGTTTGTCATGGTAGCGGATAGCATTCGCCGGATCATATTTTCTGAGTTGGTCCCTCCGATTAATGCCAGGCGGGTTGTCTTAACAGATTGGAGAGGAAAAAAAGTGAGTGTGCTAAAGTGTACATTGTACTATGTCAAATGGACAGAATATGATGTTTTAAGTACACATTTTAAGACTTTTTTTTATTAACTCTAAAGAAAGACCATTACTGTGTCAAAACTCAACAAACAATACCATCAAACAAATTAGCTAAATGAATTGTCAAATATTGACTAAGAAATAAATATCATCCCGCATATCATTGCAAGGCTATTTTCACAATATTTCTATGCCAAGCACACATCCAAGCAAAAAACTAAATAAATGCCTCCACTCCTACAATTCAGACATTATAAACACTTAGATTTCAAACAATAAATTTTTTACAAAATACAAAAATGTTCACCATCTTTCGACGGACTGTTTCGTCCTTCAGTGCAGCTTCAGCCTCATCAAACTGCTCCTCATTGGTGAGTGGCAGCACGATGGGGAAGTTCTCTTCTCTCTGTGATTCAGGTCCAGCTCCGTGATCGTTAAAGGTGGATTTAGCCATTTCAGTCTTCAGAAACTGAACGTCATGTGAAATTTGCTTCACCTCCACGAGTAGCTCTGCAAGCATCCTGGTGTTTTTGTTGGCAGCAAGGTCTTGAAGAAAAACAATTGGTTTTACATTAAATTTCAAGGATAGATTCACCATTTCAATCATTTAGAATGACACTAAGCAATAAGGGCCTTCAGCACATTCAAATCACGTCTAATTAAAGGGATCATCACATGACAACAACGTTACTATTTACATTTAAATGTGACGCTTCAGTCTTTGCACCCCTAACTTATAGTAACCATTAAGTGCTTAAATATTAAGCCTATAAACACCATGACAAATTACATGAAAAAAAAAGTGACAAAGACTGTAAAGTCACAAGGGACATATGTTTCTCAATGCATCAGAAAATGATACTTGCCTTGTAACATTTGACTGGGCTCTCCATGGAATCTTCCCCGTGGCGTTTCAGGAGCTGAAGCTGAAGAAATCAACATGGCATCAGCATTGCACATTAGGTCATTGTGTATGGGGGAGGCGGGGGGTAAAGTGGAATATAGGCATCTTTACCCAGGCGATGTGAGTTGAAGTCAGCTGATCTGGAGCCACGGCTATAGTTGGCATTGAAGTCTAATAGAAAGAGAATAAAGGACACACATCATTGTTTACATTGAACACGAATTATGGAATTTTACCCAAAAAAACAACATTTAAGATGAGAAATGCATACCATTCCTTGCTCGCTCTGATGGCACAGTGTGGTAGGGGCTGGATTTATACATTGGCTTTCCTAGAGAAAGAGCGACAGAATTAACAAAATAAGGTAAGCACCATCAAAGTATCAATGAGCACCATATACAGTAGCAAGCAAAAGACATACCATTCCTTACTTGTCCAGTGTGGTTCCCTCCTGAAATGGATTAAAATAACCATAATTAGTCACTGTAAAATACAAGTTCTCATATAATATCATGCCAACATTAACAGCTCATTGCAAAATAGTGAGACACTGAATAAGCTACTCATATATGCACTCAACTTTACATTTCCACCCATTTAACTAACATTTCCAGTCAGTAAGGTATCCAGTAAGGCAGGACTAGTAATCCAACCGCCACCTATTGAAACAGACTGGAGACACAAGAGTGGCTGAGAGAATCACATAGCTATATCTAGTTTATTAATCTACTTACCATCATTGCAGTGGTCCATTGACTCCAACTGTGCCAAGAAGCTTCCACCAAAGCCTAAAATGAGAGAACACAACAAAACATGAACAATGAATGCTATCAAAAGCACATTTACAATCTGTCCACCGGCTCCACCCTGACTTAGTAGTGTGAAGTGATTCACTTACCATTATTAGGCTGGTTATTCTCCGAGCAGCTTCCTCCAGAGACCGAGCAGCTTCCTCCAGAGACTAAAAGAAGGGAACACAAGACATGAATAGTGGACACTGTAACTTTTGAACACATAACCTGACTGATATGTTTGGATGTATTGACAGAGGAACTAAATGCTTGTAAAGATCTCATGCAACTACATTTTGTTCTGCTATGTTAGTAAATAATGACATACCACTGCTTGCATTTGATGTTGGCACCGAGGGGTACTGGCTGGATTCTGGCTGCACTGTATTAATAAATAAATGGAATTATACATGGCAATACTTAAAGTAGGTGTAGCAGTTAGTGTCATAACTGACAAGTGTCACCACTATACCTGGGAAATGAACATCAGGTGGCTTGGCATATCTTCGCGTCACCCTGCTGTCTGGCTCTTCATCTGACTCCACTGCGTGCATATGATTTGTCCTAAAAAAAAAAACATTTAACATTCCCAGGCTCCCAGGATAATTCAATTAATTGAGCAATCCTTGAGACACTGTTCAGGAGCCAGCCCATGGCCCATTTCTGTTTAACCAAAAACTATCACGAGGAATTCAACTGTACCTTGCTCTTCTTTTCCGACGTACATCTGCTTCCTCTTCAGATTCCAAATCAGTGGTTAGACATCCAGTAGTCACGTACTTGTCTTCATGTTGCTTGGCCTTTACAAATGAGTCTGTAAAAGAACAAGCAGAAAATACAGCATGACATTAATAAGAAGTATGAGGAACAATTCACATCAGACAACAATAGCAGTGACTATACTTACCACAAGTAATTAAGAGCCGAATTTTGTCATATGTGGTCCATCCTTCACAGGGCATCATGTTTTCTTTAAGGGCCTTTGAATAATTTGTGTTTTTTGGGGGCCATAATAATGTACCTTCCGTTGGATTGAACCAGCTGGAAAGAACTGTTGCAGTTCCGCCATTTGGAAACAGTACAACGCCCCAGAGCACCACCTCACTTTCCATTCTGTGTACAATAAATTAAATTAGAATATTAATGATAAAAAAATTATAATGACAAAAACATGAATCATAAGATGTCTACTGCAGATGAGCTATTGGAATAGCTATGAGGCTATTTCCCTCTGGATACAGAACACATTTACGTTTAATAAAGCTAATTTTACCAACCCCGATCTCATCACACAACTCTCTAACCTTGTATGTACCTATGAGGGAGGACTCGCAGGGATAAGTGTAATATAATTCTTGGTGTCTGAACTTTCTGTAGATCACATAGACCTCACCTTCTTCCTGGACTATATTCTGCACTACTGCAATTGTATCTCCCACCTGAATACAATTATCCCCCTGCTTTGTAGACAAGGTAAAACGACAACTGGAGACCTTTGTGTACTGTAGAGCAACACTGAAATGTTGAGGAAGTGGACCATCAGTATGAATGTGCTTTAAAACTGGTTGATCTGTTGCTAATGGAACCTCAACATGTGGCATTTCTGACAGCCTTTTGACTACCTGTTGTAGAGGTTGGTGTGGCTTGCGTAAACGATGCTTTATTTGGCCAAGATAATTCTCAAAAGGGAACCCTGAAACATTATCTAAAGGTCCAAATTGTTTGTATTCATCTGCTAAATGTATAAGCTGGTGGACACTGAACACAATCTCACCCGTACCATACAACTGTCCAAAGTGGCCCACAAAGGATATCATTAATCTATGTGCAAATTCAACCATTTGGCCAGAAGTTCCAGGAGACAAAAACAAATACATGGTCACTGAAAACAACATGAAGTTGTCATAAAACTCACTGGGAAGGCAATCCTTCAGAACTATAGGACCCCAGTATAACATGAAGGATCGGAGCTCAGTAGCTTTCCAACGATCAAGCTCATTCAAACCTCTTGGCTTGCGATTGAATTCAACAGGGGTGTGGGAATGTAACACCAGCAGTTTGCTTGATATACTGTTAACTGTTTGTGAAGGAAGCCTAGTGGCTAGATTGCCCTTTAACCACATATGCAAAAGTTTTCTCATCAACCCAAGACAACAGAGGTGCATATAATCTATTGGGAATGAAGAAACCATCTTTACTATCCCTGTTAAAGGACTGAGTTTCTGTTTCAAGTGGTGTTCCTCATCAATCATATCACAATAACTCGAATCCGTCCTGAGCCTGACATTTGTTTCTGGATACGTCATTTTGTTCCTCCACACACCCTCTTGGTCACACTTGTCACACCCTGAATAACCATTATGTGACTTAATATTCTTAACGTAGGCCCTAGCAGGAGCATCACACACAAATGAGGAAACCTGTACATTCAATTTCTTACCATTATGAACAATGCCATTAGCCAGCACATTTTTAAGGTCGCTAACAAATTTCTGCAGATACTCAACAACACACTTTGGCTTGCTTAAACCACTAAATATACCGACAATAAATGGGGACTTAGTGTAATCACAATTCAGGATTGCAAGTATAGGCCAGAATTGAAGTCTTGAACTCCTAAAGAGGGGGAGACCATCTATATTGAACTGTAAAGTAAGAGTTGTGAGGTTCACTGGTAAACTTAAACATTTTAATCGTGAAAGTATTCCTCGCACCAATCCAAAATGATAGTACTCGCCACCTTGCATTTGAGTGGTTGCAACATGAGATTGTGTTCCAAGCAGAGTCCTTCCATCTTTAGGGAGCTTAGGGTGAAATAGCTTTAAGATGGACAGCAGAGCAGACAAAGCAACAAGACTAATGGAGTAGGATGTTGCCCAATATCTTAGGCTCCTTATAAGCAGATCCTGACTAGGCGGCTGCTCCTCATCGCTCTCATAGTGAGAATCTGATTCATCTTCATCATTGCCAGCTTCATCGTCTATATCATCATTTTCCATTTGCACATGATCAACTTCATTTCGAACTACTGCACTACCATCAGAATGATCATTTTTCATTTGCACATCGGACTCAACTTCATCATTGCCAGCTACACTGCCATCTATATGACCATTTTCTATGTCTACATGTGAAGCTGGTAGTGCATCTAGTTGGGAAAAGTGTGAGCTTGTGAAGGCAGGTTCCCTATTCACACAGGGGTAAATATTTTCTCTTTGATTATGCAGAGATTCCTCATATTCCTTAAGGATATCTTTCTCTATGCCCCTTACAGTTCGAATGACTCTACGTCTTTTAGCCCAATACGATTCATAAGAAGCCATCTTAACCCATTAACTCCCGGATTGAAAGGTATATAATAACGTATAGGTTACAACAGGTCTAAATAGAAAAGAGGTGGTGCTGATTATAATTTTTTTGTTATTACTTGGCCTTTTTTTTGCAGTGAATCCTCCAGTCCTCTTCTCTTGTAGCACAACCCTGAAAATAGAGGGGAAAAATTTATTAAAATAATATATGCATAAAACAAATATATATATCAGCCAAATTATTAATTTATCAGGTCCTTCCAACATATTTTAAAATATTTAACCTCTTCCACCCGGAGCCTATTTTCTGAAAATCCGCCTAAAATATATACCTAGGTAAATGGAATATTGTTCCACTTCTACAAGGGCCATTTGCATATTCTTGTATAGCGTCATCTATCTATCTAATGTATATTCACAGTGTCAGAAATATTGTGTCTATTACTAGGCTTGCTTAAATTGTGATGAAACAAAGGAGAATATTAATTATGATTTTTCTTTGCATCTTTGACAGTGAATAACACCATGCTAATAATGACCAAACATTAAAAACTGCCACTGATCTTGTTCAATACCTTCTTGAGTGTAAAAGAAAATAAAGGGAAGATTATTAAACAGAAGGTTCTGTAGATACTGTACTGAATTCTCCCATCCGGACCAATGTAATTTGAAATATTATCATAGAATATACAATAGCAGGCTCATAAATTACCTTATTATAGCCAATTCGCACATTTATATATATACATATATTATCTTTCAAATGCCCGAGTTCAATTTGGATTTAGTATCACCAGCGTGCATGAGAACAGATAATGAAATCTACTGTAATGTACAGTAGCTTTTTTATTTGATCAAGGTGGCACCATTTTGAAACTTTTCAAATCTAATTGTTGCTGAATGCTAACAATAGGGAAGATAAACTAACTATGTTTCAATATTTGTCATAAACGTTACCTTTTGTGGTAGAATGATCTCGAATAATAGCAGTTATTGGAATCATTCTCGAAGTCAACTTCCTTTCTGTTTAACTTTCTGTCTAAGTGCATGTCTATGGCTTGGGGGGGAAACATACACTTTAGAATCACCAGAAAGGCTTTCGAAATAGTGAAATGCCATGTTGGCCTCAATATTTTCAAAACAAATTATATGAAAAGGTTATGAAATCAACAAGAATGTGGTAAAATATGTAATAAAAACAGAGCTCAACGCAGACATTTGATCAGTAGAAATCCATTTGTTTCCCCCATACAAAGATGGCGCCGTTCTCGTGACGTCAGAGTGTAGCTGACGTTAGCTTGCTAAGCTATCAGATTCGCATGGTCTGTGTAGCTGGCTAAAGCTAGCAGACTCGCATGGTCGAGCTGATGTTAGCTTGCTAAGCTATCAGATTCGCATGGTCTGTGTAGCTGGCTAAAGCTAGCAGACTCGCATGGTCGAGCTGACGTTAGCTGGCTAAGCTAGCAGACTCGCATGGTCTGTGTAGCTGGCTAAGCTAGCAGACTTGCATGGTTGAGCTGACGTTAGCTGGCTAAGCTAGCAGACTCGCATGGTCTGTGTAGCTGGCTAAGCTAGCAGACTTGCATGGTTGAGCTGACGTTAGCTGGCTAAGCTAGCAGACTCGCATGGTCTGTGTAGCTGGCTAAGCTACCAGACTTGCATGGTCTGTGTAGCTGGCTAAGCTAGCAGACTCGCATGGTTGAGCTGACGTATAGCTGACGTACGTTAGCTCGCGCTGTTATAAGTTAACGCTACTTTCCAGGCCGGGGGTTTTGACATTTTCAAACCGTGAAACCGGTTACCGGCACATGCCTAATGTGAATAGCATAATACATTATATTGTCAAGGACTTACCAAAGACGTGTGCGCACTTGACTAGTCATGCTGAATGAAGACACCATGGCGCCAAGTTTTTCTTTTAATGCCTCAAGTCCCGTGAGATCTTCTAGCTGGCCTCGCGAGTTGCTTACGACCTACCCCCTCGAAGGGGAGGGGGGAGGGGAGGGGGGATTATCAGCACTACGTTGTAACCATGTAATTTCATTGTTGGGCATTTCAACATTGAAAAACAAGCATCTATACTAAATCGATTCAACAACAGTTTTTCAAATGTTGAAATGGTGTCTGTAATTTAGATATTGAATAAACATAGCTTTTTCAACCTCAACCAAAAATAACCAATCTGACCAAAATCCAACATTTAATTAATGTCTTTTGCTATCTGGGGCGCCATCCGTTTTTGCTGTCAACTCCGGCTAGAACCGTGGTAACGCGTGGGGGGATATTCGGTGAGCTGTGCCATTCTGTTTAAAAGCGGTTTTGTTTTGCATCTATAAAGTAGTTAGGTTACGTTTAGATTAGGGCGTCTGGTTGACCAGATAGCGTAGGACAGAGTGGTGATTGCCGACGAGCAGTCCAGGGGTGAGTTAATATCTCCTGCCTCAAAGCCTCTGAGATAAATACGGGAGAAGGGGGACGCCTGTCTACGACTGTCTTGTCAACTCTGACAGGTAAACCTGGGGGGATGCGAGTGGGGTATTGAAGTTATTTTTGGGGTTCTGGGTCAAGTGGGTGTCTAACATTAGAACATAGTTATTTTTCTGTGTGTAACCCCCCTGTGTTCCTCTGATTACTGGGATTTAAGGGGTGCGTTCTGGTAATTAGCGAGAATTACATGTGTAAGGTGTACTGTGAAGTATGTTTAGGAATTACAGGAGTTCATGCGATAGGTCCCACTATTTAGCGTGGGTTATCTTTTAAGCACTGATTGTTTTTTGGGTTATTATTTCACAAAGAGGCGGGAAGAGGGTCTGTGCGTGGAGAATACCAAGAGGGGAACAGGTGCTGTGTGTGTGTGATTAGTAGTTTCTATCACCTATCTGGTAAAAAACTGCAGTTTTTCTGAAAATAAATAGGATAGGGCGTTAAATACGCTGTTTTCACAGAGCTTTTTATCTCCGAGTGCTCAGGGGAACCAAATTTTTTGGGGGCCACATAATTTATTTTTGTGTTGTTTTTGTCTGTTACGGGAAAAAAAGAAGCGTGTTAGAGGATGGAGAATGTGGACAGTTTAGAGGGGCCAGAGGGGGCGGCCTGTGGGGTTGTGACGGGAGAAGCTAATACTCTGTTCTTTTTCTCTTCTCCCACGGTGTGCCCGGGGCTGGATTTTGGGCTCGGTGCCTTTCCGTGTGCGTCACCGGCCGTCCCGCCTCCTGTCCGCTGGTCTCGCCGGCGACCATCAACTCCGGTGCGAGGAGAGAGGCCTCATATGCCACCCGCCGCAGCGGCCACACGTGAGGCTGGATCAATAACAGCAGATGAATTGGCCAGACAATTAGAGATGCTGAGGTTGTATGCTCAAGAGCTGATGCAGCGTTCACACCTGTCACTGATATCAGCGGTCGGACAGTCGCAAGTTAGCCTTGGTGAAAACGGTCTCACAGCTTGGGCAGGGCAGGAAGGTGACGGTCCCGGGAAAGAGGCAGCGCAAAGCTGCTGGTTTTTGTTTTGTATGCGGCGGGGCCGGGCATTGGCATAAAGATTGTGCCTATAAGGAGGTGTTTGAGGGGAAAAAAGCACAATGGCGTGCGGAGGTGCAAGGCGGGACGGGCCCTCAGCGCATTGACTGGACGCACGGCGGGGAGGCATCGACCTGAGCCTCAGGACAGGATGATGGCAGGCAAAGTATAGCGCACACTCACATGCACGCATGTTATGAGAAGGGTAGAAAACAATTCTAGTTGGAATGCAATTTGTCATTAGATATTTCCACTGGGGAAAAAAAAATAAAAAATAAAAACCCTATCAGATTTATAAACAGAGTGTCATGGAGGGGCACATTGAGGTCTGCACACAGCAATGGGCTGATCGATAGAAATACAGGTACAGAAATATATTAAGGCCATGTAAACAAATCACTGACAATGGCCCTTCTGAAATGTTACATTATTGAGAAAACAAATCTTTCTTAAATCAATGATCTGATAATTGAAAGTAGTTGAGAGAGGAGGAGGATGAGACACAGAGAAAATTAGAAAAGGGGTTTAAATTCATAATTCTTCATTTAAGTTCAAGTTTTATTAAGGTACATACATGTACATTACAGTGAAATGCTTGGTTCTGTGTGAGCCTTCTGAGGGTGTGTTTCATGCCATAAAGGGAAGTCCAAACACTGCGATGCTACTGGGGGCTTGGTGCCTCTGGACAGACACACTGGGCAGTTTGACCTAGACCTAGGCGACACTAGGTCTAAAGGGACCTACTGGGATTATGTGCGCTATCATACAATAAGTAAATCGATTAATTACATATAGCTTAACTACATTTCTCAATAGTGTTTCCTTTTAACCAAGTAACGTTATGGGTAGTGTAACGTATGTTGTTTTACTTGCTACTGCCGGAGAAATTGGGCTGCTAAATGAGGATTAGAGATTGATTGACGACAAGATCAGTAACGTTCGGTGGGGTTCGTTCAGTGATGACAACATTAGCTAAATAGCTAACAAAATGAATAAACGGGTGGCTACGACACAGAATAACGTTAACACAATTACATGCATCATTGTTTACAATAAGCGGGTGGTCAAAGGACTGACAGCGGGGCCAAGTTAAACATGAATCAATTTATTATAACGGGTAGATTCCTTGCACATCACAGGGCTACTGTTCTGGGATATAAGGATTTGCCGCTTCCTTGGTGTTTTCATCGTTGATTGCCTGTAGTAGCTGCATCTAACGTTAGGAGCTAACGTTAAATCGAACCTAAAGTTAGTTGTTTACCAACAAGGGCAGCATTTGTTTTATCATTAGCGTATCATTGGTTCAAAAACACAGAACCGGACGAGACGAGTGGTTCGCGCATAGGATAATCACATAACAATACTTCCGGTCCGGTGGGTGGGTTTAAAAAATAAAAGTCTAGAACACCGGAAAAGACGGAGCGGTGGCCTTCAAAATAAAGGTCAAGACGGCGTTTTCCTCCGCGAATACTCGAGCACATCATGTGACCCAGGATGGTCTATTCCCTTAAGCCAGACCTTTCCATTCCCCGACGCTCGATTGTCTAAATCACTATGACAACAGATCAAAAAGTTTGAGCCTGGTCGAGAGCAGGGTTAAGTTCAGTTAGCTGGATGAACCATGGCCACGCCCCCGCAAAGAAATGCCAGCTCGCTTCCTGAAATGATTCTCACAGTCTAGATCTGCATTATACCATTCTGAATTAGGTTCTTGTGCTTCGTTTGAAATGTAAAATAATATGTCTGCAGTAACGCTGATAATAAATCATATTCAGCCTATGAATTTACTTTGTCCTATATAATGCACATCATATTTATACGGATACGGCGCTCGCGAGTCGCGACACACAGTTATTTTAATAACGGACTAAACGGATCATTGCAAATGTGAATCCCGCTGGGATATTTTTAATGAATGAAACCTATCGGGTGTTTGGCTCTGATTAGTTTAATATTCTTTGCTGTGTATTTGCTTAACAGAGCACCCGGATGCGTTTCAATCAAGCTGAAGCGTCTATGCGCGGATTGTGGATATGAATTATGAGGAATCTGAATCTGGGGAATATTTAATTGTATCACTGTGATAGTGTCACACGTTATTGTGATATTGTAACTGGGATTAAAATATATGAGGAGATGCGCTGTTTGATGGATTTGATGACGTGACGTGACTTGATAAATTGAATGAGCCTTTGACGTTTTTGATGAATGAATTCGAGAAAATGCATTTATCTTTTCAAGCACTGTTATCTGATGATGAACATGAGGTGTCACTGGTATAAACCAAATGGTAATCAATCCAATGCATGTATGGATTAGGTCCGAAACAGATTAAAACCTGATTTATATAGTACATAATATTAATACCTAAGCACATACAGATATCCTCATGATATAATTCGTATCAATTAGATATACTATTTGGGCTTGTTTTTATCATTATTCTGGAAGAGCTGAACTAATTATTTTCGCTAGCAAGATCTCATTTGATTATTCATTCCATAAGCCTATACTGCCAGCAGGCACGCCCATTCTGCAATCCCTCCTCTATCTCTCATTGGCAAATTACCTGTCTATCACTCTTTCTCTATAGACTCTCTCGCCACATATTATCAAAAGGACCAATAACCTACATCTGCAAATCTGAAAGACAATTATTGAGTTCAAAGTTTTTGTTTGTTTTTGTTTACCACATATTTTATTTTGTTTTGTTTTGTTTTTGTCTGTCAAAAGAAAATAAGCGTGTTAAAATGGAGGTATCAGCACCCTGACACTTTGGTTTATTTTTTTCTTCCCCCACGGCGGTGCTTTCCCGTCTGCAGGTTCCCGGATGCGTTACCGGCCTCCCGCCACAACAACGGCCTCGTTGCGAGGAGATTGGACGGTCGGGCAGTCACAGTTAGCCCTGGTGAGGACTTTTCTCACAGCTTCCGTGGGGCAGAGCATCCCGAGACGGAAGAAAACAGAGTTGCGAGGCGGGACGGAGGCTGGCAGCGCATTGGCTGGGCGGCACTGCGGGAAGGTATCGACCTGAGGACATGATGATTGGCAGGCAGAGTATATGACACACACACGCTGCCTTCCTTCATCATCACATTGTACCAGCCACAGTACTACTGAGTAATGGTGTTGGTCAGATGTATGTACAGAGTATAGTATTAACATGTACAGTGGTACAGGTGTAAAGACACTATGGCAGTATAGCATAACTAGTAAGACACACTTCTGAGTAAAAGTCAAAAAGTCCTTGTGTGATAATCAGTGATTATGCTGCTGGTTTTGGGTTGATTGTCAAAATTATCCCACAAGATTGCACCTTTATTATCATGCTTTGTGTATGCGCCAATACAATTCTACATAGGGAGATCTGGAGACACACATGATAACTCATACAGGAGAGAAACAATTTAGTTGTTCAGTTTGTGGTAAAGGGTTTAGTCAGAATGGAAGTCTGAAGAAACACAGGAAAACTCATACATGACCACTTTCTCATTCTTGGGTCCACAGTTGTGCAGTACATTCTGTCATGTCATATTAACACACAACGTTAAGCATAAAAATAGCTGGGCAGAATCAGAAATCAAAACAATAGGTAAAATCGTACTGGTCCCTGGAGAGAACATGCTAGCATGTGATTGTACTTGATGGTCAGTTGAGCTTATAGGACTAGATATTACAATCCCTTAGATAATCAGCACTTTTTTTGAATGGGGTAGTGGTAAAAGCTTCACTGGGGTCTTCAGGTGGGCACCCTCCTTCATTGGTGTTTCGTTGACAGGCCCACGACACCTCCGAAGGGCTCAACGGCAACACCTGGCGTCCCAGGTTTGCCCCCCTCTGCTTTTACCACTCGATGCTCTTCTTTCAGCTCCAAAGAAGGTTGCAAGTGACTTGGTTCCAAGTTCTCTGATGTGCTTGAATTACTTTCAGCCGGGGTACTGATGCTCGGTGGACTGTGGGTTAAATCCTGCCGCTGAGCTTCACTCGCCTGACTTGACCTTTCTCTCAGAAGATAATGGTCAATGCGAGATCCCGGCCTCACTTTCTTCAAGCACTTCATCCGGCCTTGATGTATTCGTAGGCCTCTGATGGATGTTACCTTGGACCAGCCACAGCTACATACTCTGTGCTCCTGTCCTTCAGTTGATGTGCCGATTGTCTGGTTCGTCGTCGTTCCAGGGTCTGTTACCGGGTGGTCAGCCGATGAGTCATCTTCCGCCCCCGCTCTCGCAGACTCTAGGGGTGTTTTTCTCTTTAGACTTTTCGTAGCAATGAGGGGTGGCTTTTGTGCACTTAATTAAGCGAGGGAGCCTGCCATCATGGATAGCTAGTCCATGACAGCCCCGTTGGGGTCTTTCCTTCCTGTCAGCTGTCTTTCCAAGCCGTCACATGGTCTTTCCCTTGTTGTCAGCTGCACTTTCACAGCAGTCACTGGATTTCTCCAGTTTATCAGTTGAGCTTATAGGACTAGATATTACAATCCCTTAGATAATCAGCACTTTTTTTGAATGGGGTAGTGGTAAAAGCTTCACTGGGGTCTTCAGGTGGGCACCCTCCTTCATTGGTGTTTCGTTGACAGGCCCACGACACCTCCGAAGGGCTCAACGGCAACACCTGGCGTCCCAGGTTTGCCCCCCTCTGCTTTTACCACTCGATGCTCTTCTTTCAGCTCCAAAGAAGGTTGCAAGTGACTTGGTTCCAAGTTCTCTGATGTGCTTGAATTACTTTCAGCCGGGGTACTGATGCTCGGTGGACTGTGGGTTAAATCCTGCCGCTGAGCTTCACTCGCCTGACTTGACCTTTCTCTCAGAAGATAATGGTCAATGCGAGATCCCGGCCTCACTTTCTTCAAGCACTTCATCCGGCCTTGATGTATTCGTAGGCCTCTGATGGATGTTACCTTGGACCAGCCACAGCTACATACTCTGTGCTCCTGTCCTTCAGTTGATGTGCCGATTGTCTGGTTCGTCGTCGTTCCAGGGTCTGTTACCGGGTGGTCAGCCGATGAGTCATCTTCCGCCCCCGCTCTCGCAGACTCTAGGGGTGTTTTTCTCTTTAGACTTTTCGTAGCAATGAGGGGTGGCTTTTGTGCACTTAATTAAGCGACGGAGCCTGCCATCATGGATAGCTAGTCCATGACAGCCCCGTTGGGGTCTTTCCTTCCTGTCAGCTGTCTTTCCAAGCCGTCACATGGTCTTTCCCTTGTTGTCAGCTGCACTTTCACAGCAGTCACTGGATTTCTCCAGTTTATCAGTTGAGCTTATAGGACTAGATATTACAATCCCTTAGATAATCAGCACTTTTTTTGAATGGGGTAGTGGTAAAAGCTTCACTGGGGTCTTCAGGTGGGCACCCTCCTTCATTGGTGTTTCGTTGACAGGCCCACGACACCTCCGAAGGGCTCAACGGCAACACCTGGCGTCCCAGGTTTGCCCCCCTCTGCTTTTACCACTCGATGCTCTTCTTTCAGCTCCAAAGAAGGTTGCAAGTGACTTGGTTCCAAGTTCTCTGATGTGCTTGAATTACTTTCAGCCGGGGTACTGATGCTCGGTGGACTGTGGGTTAAATCCTGCCGCTGAGCTTCACTCGCCTGACTTGACCTTTCTCTCAGAAGATAATGGTCAATGCGAGATCCCGGCCTCACTTTCTTCAAGCACTTCATCCGGCCTTGATGTATTCGTAGGCCTCTGATGGATGTTACCTTGGACCAGCCACAGCTACATACTCTGTGCTCCTGTCCTTCAGTTGATGTGCCGATTGTCTGGTTCGTCGTCGTTCCAGGGTCTGTTACCGGGTGGTCAGCCGATGAGTCATCTTCCGCCCCCGCTCTCGCAGACTCTAGGGGTGTTTTTCTCTTTAGACTTTTCGTAGCAATGAGGGGTGGCTTTTGTGCACTTAATTAAGCGACGGAGCCTGCCATCATGGATAGCTAGTCCATGACAGCCCCGTTGGGGTCTTTCCTTCCTGTCAGCTGTCTTTCCAAGCCGTCACATGGTCTTTCCCTTGTTGTCAGCTGCACTTTCACAGCAGTCACTGGATTTCTCCAGTTTATCAGTTGAGCTTATAGGACTAGATATTACAATCCCTTAGATAATCAGCACTTTTTTTGAATGGGGTAGTGGTAAAAGCTTCACTGGGGTCTTCAGGTGGGCACCCTCCTTCATTGGTGTTTCGTTGACAGGCCCACGACACCTCCGAAGGGCTCAACGGCAACACCTGGCGTCCCAGGTTTGCCCCCCTCTGCTTTTACCACTCGATGCTCTTCTTTCAGCTCCAAAGAAGGTTGCAAGTGACTTGGTTCCAAGTTCTCTGATGTGCTTGAATTACTTTCAGCCGGGGTACTGATGCTCGGTGGACTGTGGGTTAAATCCTGCCGCTGAGCTTCACTCGCCTGACTTGACCTTTCTCTCAGAAGATAATGGTCACTGCGAGATCCCGGCCTCACTTTCTTCAAGCACTTCATCCGGCCTTGATGTATTCGTAGGCCTCTGATGGATGTTACCTTGGACCAGCCACAGCTACATACTCTGTGCTCCTGTCCTTCAGTTGATGTGCCGATTGTCTGGTTCGTCGTCGTTCCAGGGTCTGTTACCGGGTGGTCAGCCGATGAGTCATCTTCCGCCCCCGCTCTCGCAGACTCTAGGGGTGTTTTTCTCTTTAGACTTTTCGTAGCAATGAGGGGTGGCTTTTGTGCACTTAATTAAGCGACGGAGCCTGCCATCATGGATAGCTAGTCCATGACAGCCCCGTTGGGGTCTTTCCTTCCTGTCAGCTGTCTTTCCAAGCCGTCACATGGTCTTTCCCTTGTTGTCAGCTGCACTTTCACAGCAGTCACTGGATTTCTCCAGTTTATCAGTTGAGCTTATAGGACTAGATATTACAATCCCTTAGATAATCAGCACTTTTTTTGAATGGGGTAGTGGTAAAAGCTTCACTGGGGTCTTCAGGTGGGCACCCTCCTTCATTGGTGTTTCGTTGACAGGCCCACGACACCTCCGAAGGGCTCAACGGCAACACCTGGCGTCCCAGGTTTGCCCCCCTCTGCTTTTACCACTCGATGCTCTTCTTTCAGCTCCAAAGAAGGTTGCAAGTGACTTGGTTCCAAGTTCTCTGATGTGCTTGAATTACTTTCAGCCGGGGTACTGATGCTCGGTGGACTGTGGGTTAAATCCTGCCGCTGAGCTTCACTCGCCTGACTTGACCTTTCTCTCAGAAGATAATGGTCAATGCGAGATCCCGGCCTCACTTTCTTCAAGCACTTCATCCGGCCTTGATGTATTCGTAGGCCTCTGATGGATGTTACCTTGGACCAGCCACAGCTACATACTCTGTGCTCCTGTCCTTCAGTTGATGTGCCGATTGTCTGGTTCGTCGTCGTTCCAGGGTCTGTTACCGGGTGGTCAGCCGATGAGTCATCTTCCGCCCCCGCTCTCGCAGACTCTAGGGGTGTTTTTCTCTTTAGACTTTTCGTAGCAATGAGGGGTGGCTTTTGTGCACTTAATTAAGCGACGGAGCCTGCCATCATGGATAGCTAGTCCATGACAGCCCCGTTGGGGTCTTTCCTTCCTGTCAGCTGTCTTTCCAAGCCGTCACATGGTCTTTCCCTTGTTGTCAGCTGCACTTTCACAGCAGTCACTGGATTTCTCCCGTTTAATATATACACTCACACACACATAGGCACACACACACACACACCACAGAAATAAGATGTATGGATTACTGTTGTAAATTGGACATTGACACATCAAGAGAAAACGGGGGTTTCAATGTATATTTTGGTTTATAAACATAACAACATGAGACGCTTCACTATGGCAGCAAGTCATATTGTTTATTGTTGTTGTTTATTGTTGAAAAGGATCCCCATTAGCTGTCGCCTAAGTGGCGAGGGGAAGCCACTGAATGTATACATGTATATATATGTATGTGTGTATATATATATATATATATATATATATATATATATATATATATATATATATATATATATATATATATATATATATATTGTGGCAACCCCAAGCCACCCCTGGGCTTGGTGATTGATGGGCGCTATGTGGCGACGCAATGGCTGGGCGCTGCCCATGTTTGGGCGTCCGCTTCCGGACGCACCTGTCACTAAATACCCATCAGAGTGATTACCTGATTAGCGAATCACGGCGCGGTGCGCCTGTTGGAGAGGGGGGACTTAATGGAGCCGAGGAGCCTCCTCTCAGTCCCCCGTAGCAGCGCAAGGCAAAAGGCCACAGAGCGGAGACGCCGCCCGGCCGACAGCAAACCGTTATTATTTGACTAAGAAAATAAAGAGTATGATTTTGGGAACTGCAACCTGTCTGTGTGTTGTTTATTCTGCCACCCCTACACCTGGAATTGCCACAGTGGTGGAGAATGCGGGCATAGTCTACTGGCAATCAGGGGTGCAGAATAAACAACAATAGACTTTATCAGAATAGAATAAAAGAAATTAAAAAATATATATATATATATATATATAAATTTAATAACGGAAAAAGCATGGACGCGCTGGTGCAGCAGCTTGTACAGGCGAGCATGGAACAACAGACCCGGCACGAAGAGGCCCTGCACGAACAGAGGAAACAGACGGGGATGATCCATGCGGAGCTCCAGCGGATGGCCGCTCACCGGCAGGAGGAAGGGGCCGCCGGGACGCGGCCTAACCCCGGGCGCTTCATCCCCAAGCTGACGGAGCAGGAGGATATAGAAGCCTATCTCCTGGCGTTTGAGCGCACCGCCGGCCGGGAGGGCTGGCCCAAAGACGACTGGGGGGGACTGCTGGCCCCCTTCCTGTCGGGTAATGCACAAAAGGTCTACCAGGACCTGCCACCGGAGCAAGCCGGGAACTACACTCGGCTAAAGCAGGAAATTCTGTCCCGGTACGGCCATAGTCTGCAGTCCCGCGCGCAGCGGTTCCATGACTGGGTGTATGACGCACAGGCCTCCCCGCGCTCCCAGATGCACGACCTGGTCCGCACAAGCCGAGCCTGGCTAATGACTGACCCCGGAGGGCCCACGGTTTTGGAACGGATTGTTATGGACCGCTTTGTCAGAGCCCTCCCCTATGACTCGAAGAAGCAGGCGAGTCAAGCGGACCCCCGCTCCGTGGAGCAGCTGGTGAATATTGTGGAGGCCCACCAGGTAACGCGGGAGTTACTCAAAGGGGGGAGAGGGGAAAAGCCAGAGCGGCCGAGAACAAGGAGGGGTCCCGACGAGCCCAGCCCAAGGGGCCGGGTAGGGAACGCAGGTGAGCCCGAACTACCCCGAAGAAGACCGCTGTTCGACCAGGACCAAAGACGCTGCTACGACTGCGGCGAGCCCGGGCATCTCTCGTGGAACTGCCCAGGCCGGGATGTGTCCATGCCATCGGCGGCAGCTTCAGACCCCCGCGGAAAGACGTGCAACTATGGCGCAGCCTGTTGGGCCCATAAGGAAACATCGGCGACACTTTTACCCGTGCGCGTCAACGACAAAGATGCCGTAGCGCTCCTGGACTCGGGTAGTGCCATAACGCTGGTTCAGCCCCATTTGGCACACTGCGACGCAGAGGCTCCGCAAGTGTCAGTGTCCTGTGTGCACGGGGACACAAAGTTGTATCCTACAGCGCCGATCACCCTGACAACCACCAAGGGGGTCTGCTCGATGACAGCCGGCGTCATACCTAACCTGCCGGTAGCGCTGCTGAGTCGAGCTGGTCGAGACTGCCCCCTGTATCGCCAGCTGTGCTCAGCCGTCATCTCCCCGCGCACCCCACCCTCTACGGGTAAACCGAGGAAGAAGAAAGGGTTACGTCAGCCGAAGGTGTGTGCTCTGAACGTAACGGGGAGTGAGACTGAGACGGCCTCAGATGTAGGTGACGACGCGCCGGAACCCCTGGATATACCGGGGAGTGAGACAGAGACGGCATCAGGTGTGGGTGACGACGCGCCAGCGCCCCAAGCGGGCCCCGAGACGGATAACAGTGACGAGGACCCCTTTGCGGAGTTCCCCCAGGCGGACGAGGTGGGGAGGGACCTGGCGGGTCAGTTCGGAACGGCCCAGCTGGAAGACCCAAACCTAACGCAGGCCCGGGCGAATATCAAGACCATAGATGGAAATCCCGTGGAGGGGGTGAGTAACCTGCCATATCCTCACTTTGCAATAAAAAGACAATTGCTGTACCAAGTTGTAAAAAAGAATGATGAGGTTAGGGATCTATTGCTGGTACCGAAGTTCTTTATTCCCACTGTACTCCAGCTGGCGCATTCACATATCCTCGGAGCGCACCTGGGCGTGGACAAAACCATGGAGCGCATAAGGGCGCGTTTCCATTGGCCGGGCATGAAGAGAGCGGTAGAGGACTATTGCCGGAGCTGCCCAGAGTGTCAACGCGCAGCACCAAAGGTACAATATAAAAGTCCTCTGATCCCGCTGCCCATCATTGAGACCCCATTCTCAAGAATTGCCCTCGACGTAGTGGGCCCTCTAGTTAAATCGTCCCGAGGCCACCAGTATATACTGGTAATCATAGATTATGCTACCCGTTACCCCGAAGCCATCCCGTTACGCACGGTGACGGCCAAAATTGTGGCACGGGAGCTCTTTCATTTGTTTAGTCGGGTGGGAATTGCCGACTCTATTCTCACGGATCAGGGCTCGTGCTTTATGTTGCGGGTCATGAAAGAAATGTGCAAACTAATGAAAGTGGAACAGCTACGAACCTCCATATACCATCCACAGACGGATGGACTGTGCGAGCGCTTTAACAAGACCCTGAAAAGCATGCTAAGGAAGGTGATGGAGAAGGATGGGAAGAATTGGGATCAGTTGTTGCCCTTTCTGATGTTCTCTGTGCATGAGGTCCCACAGGCCTCCACTGGCTTCTCGCCATTTGAGCTGCTCTACGCCCGCAAGCCGCGGGGTCTCCTGGACATCGCAAAGGAGATTTGGGAGGAACAGCCGTCGCCCCACCGGTCTCTCATAGAGCATGTGCAGGTAATGAGAGACAGGATGAAGGCGCTCTGGCCAGTGGTGAGAGAACACATGCAACAGGCCCAAGACGCACAGAAGCGCATTTATGACCGGGGCGCACAGCCACGGGAGTTTAATGTGGGGGACCGAGTCCTAGTACTGGTACCGACAGCAGAGTGCAAATTCCTAGCCAAATGGCAGGGACCCTACGACATAATCGAGAAAGTGGGTCCCGTCAACTACAAGGTCCACCAGCCCGACCGTAGGAAGCATCGACAGTTATACCATGTTAACCTGTTGAAGAAATGGCATGCCCGGGATGTGTTGCTCTCGCCCCCCCCTCTTCCCCCTTTTGCGCAGCAGGTGGCAGAGGCGGCCGATGTTCCCATCGGGGAACAGTTGTCCCCGACCCAACGGCAGGAGCTTCGGGAGCTGGTCCAACAGAACCGGGACGTGTTCTCGGCCACGCCGGGCCGCACCACATTGGCCCAGCACCACATCATTACCAGCCCGGGAGACAAGGTAAAGCTGAAGCCCTATCGTATCCCAGAGGCAAAAAGAGAGGCAGTCAGAAGAGAAGTGCGGGTCATGCTGGAGATGGGAGTAATTGAGGAGTCTCATAGCGGGTGGTCCAGTCCTATTGTTTTAGTGCCAAAACCCGACTCAACAACCAGGTTCTGTAATGATTTCAGGAAGCTTAATGAAATTTCAAAGTTTGACGCCTATCCCATGCCTAGAGTGGATGAGCTCATTGACAGACTGGGCCTGGCCAGATTTATCACGACACTAGACCTAACGAAGGGTTATTGGCAAGTCCCTCTGGCCCCCGCCTCAAGGGAGAAGACGGCTTTCTCCACCCCAGATGGGCTGTTCCATTATAAAGTTCTCCCGTTTGGCCTGCATGGGGCGCCATCTACCTTTCAGAGGCTGATGGACAGAGTACTACGGCCCCATCGGGAGTATGCAGCCGCATATCTCGATGACATTATCATCCACTTGTCAGATTGGGACACCCACCTCCAAAAGGTGAGAGCGGTGTTGGGGGCCCTCCGGGAGGCGGGTCTCACCGCCAACCCAAAGAAATGCAGGCTGGGATTAGAAGAGGCAGAGTACCTGGGGTTCACAATAGGCCGGGGCAATGTGAAACCGCAGAAGAGGAAGATTGATGCAATAAGGGAGTGGCCTCGCCCTTTAACCAAGAAGCAGGTCAGGACATTTAATGGGCTAGCGAGCTATTATAGGAGGTTTATCCCTAACTTTGCTGCTCGCGCTGCTCCCCTCACAGATCTGACCCAGGCGCGGCGGCCGTTCACGGTGAAGTGGACACCGGAGGCGGAGGCGGCGTTCGAGGACCTCAAGACTGCCCTCTGTTCGGGACCGGTGCTGATCTCCCCGAACTTCGACAAGGAGATGACGGTACAAACAGACGCATCAGAGGTGGGACTGGGAGCGGTCCTCTCCCAGCAACTGGAGGGTGAGGAACATCCGATTTTATATGTGAGCAGGAAGCTGCTGCCACACGAGCGCAACTATTCTGCGGTGGAGCGCGAAGGTCTGGCAATTAAGTGGGCACTGGAGACGCTCCGCTATTATCTGCTGGGGAGGCGTTTCACGCTGGTGACGGATCACGCCCCCCTAGTCTGGATGGCCAAGACAAAGGGGACCAATGCCAGGGTGACTCGATGGTTTCTGGAGTTACAGTCATTTAACTTTTCTGTCATTCACAGGTCAGGGGTGGCGCATGGCAACGCAGACGCCCTCTCCAGGAAGGATGCCTGTTGGGCGTCGGACGCTCTTCCCCGACGGTCGGAGCTGGAGGGGGGGTACTGTGGCAACCCCAAGCCACCCCTGGGCTTGGTGATTGATGGGCGCTATGTGGCGACCCAATGGCTGGGCGCTGCCCATGTTTGGGCGTCCGCTTCCGGACGCACCTGTCACTAAATACCCATCAGAGTGATTACCTGATTAGCGAATCACGGCGCGGTGCGCCTGTTGGAGAGGGGGGATTTAATGGAGCCGAGGAGCCTCCTCTCAGTCCCCCGTAGCAGCGCAAGGCAAAAGGCCACAGAGCGGAGACGCCGCCCGGCCGACAGCAAACCGTTATTATTTGACTAAGAAAATAAAGAGTATGATTTTGGGAACTGCAACCTGTCTGTGTGTTGTTTATTCTGCCACCCCTACACCTGGAATTGCCACAATATATATATATTGGGGGGAGATTAGGTCAGAGAGAAGTTGAAATATGCTTGGCTTAAGAAGACACAAAACATAACAACATGAGATTATGACAATCACAATGATAATCTAAAAACAGTAGACATTGTAGACATCATTATCAACATCAGAATATTGTGCACACATATTTAAGTAGTGCATTCTCAGGTGGTATTTGAAAGACACACTTTACTATTCAATTTACTTATGTAGAGAAAACAGAGTTTTTCTATGTATATTTTGGTTCATAAACTAATATAAAGCTCTAAAGTTTACTAAAACAGACAATAGCAAATTAATGGTCACATGTGAGGCGGAGACTAGGGATGAAAATGAACTGGCAAACTCCAGTACATTTATGTGGAAACTGAAAATGTTGATTAATGTGCATTGTCCCTGGTAAATTAATAGTGTCTTTTATGTTCCTGTTTATATATTAGATTGGATTAAAATGTATTGTCATTATACAGTACAAGTACAATACAGTAGGGCTCAATACACACGATGATCGAAATGTGTTTGCCTTAGCAAAGGGTGATAGAAGGAGCGGTTCAGAGGCAGTAGCCAGCAGAATGCTTAGCACACTGCCAGCGAGAGAATGTTTTGGAATTCCTTCGAAGACAAAACAAAGATAAGGGGCCACAGGGGCAGAGCGCAATGGCGGTTTTGACAGAGAGAAACGTTTTAATGGTGTGAAAGGTTATAAACAGTTGTCATGGCAGCGGCACCTAGTAACCAGAAGAGGGGAAGCCAGCTGTAATGTGTTTTGAAGACGCAGAGGTCACAGTGTAGGAGTGGTGTTTTACACTACAGAGTCTTGAAGACACGTCACCACACTGTTACGTCCTGTTTTTGTCCTGTTTTGTTCTGTGTCCACCATTTTGCATTCAAGGCCTACACGAGCCATACTTTAGGCTTGAATGTAACATGGGGGCTCTAGCGTTTGAGTTTGTTTATTAGATGTTGCTTGATTTTTTGGTCCACTATGTGTTATGATTTGTTTGAGTTTGGTTATTGGTAAAACATCTAAGTACACAATACAATACACACATGTACAGATACGGTTACTGTAGCCTGCTCACTCTCTCTGTGCCACCCACACCCCCATTCACCAACTTATTTTCCCTATGTATGGGAGGGGCTGTCATCATATATCAATGTAATGTGTGCGTCTCTCTATAAGAGAAGCACTTATTTAGTCAGCCACAACAATATTAAATCTATCCTTGTACTGTATTAAACCCTGAATGGTATAAGGTTGTAGGTCACATTGTTGTGGAAACTGCTTTGTTTTCCTTAAGGGTCAGTCATAACAAGGCATTTCAGCTTTCTCTCCAGGTAGTTTTCCAGTCCCTTCCACGTCATATGCATATATTAACTGTCTTTTCGCATTCCTTATCAATTGATCAATGTGAGGAATTAAATCTATCTTCTATTTCTTATTTCAACTTTGGACTCAGAACAGTTATTGGCTCATATTATATTATAAATCTCCCACAACAGATTTTACCCTCTGTAATAGCCTTTGGCTCTAATATGTCAACAAAATGAAACTATAATTTTGAAAATGGCTTTATCCAATGTTCAGATTTCTGTCCTGGAATTATATGCAAATTAGTGCATATTTAAGTAGATCAGGCCTCATTTGCATATTTGAACATACAATTGTAATACAAAAAAAGTATTGTCTTAATATAAGTAATCAACTGGGGAAGTTCCATTGTTATATAGAGAACTACAACACTCTAAACCTGAGTGACAGTGTAATTGAATGACCTGACACTCACACAAACAATCAGGTGATCAAAACCAGGACTCGGGAACCACAGTTTTAAATTTTTTATTTCTTTCTCTCTTTTTTACTCTTGTTGTGTCACAGGCGTGCACGTGGTTGTTTTCAGTTGTTTTTTGAGCTATGTATTGATGGTTGTTTTTCTTTTTTTCTTTTTCTTTGGTGGGGTCTCTCGCTGAGCGGTCTCTCTTCAGTCTCCTGTGCGGTCCAGGCACCCCGTATCTGCCCAAGAGGAGGACGCGCAGAGGACCACAGTTCCAGCTGGTCTACTGTACCGGGCTTCTGCAGTTACAGCGGTGACACTGGACAGTTCTCCGTGACCATCAGCCGAGACAAAGATCTGTGAGACGGTTTCCAGCAGGCCTGTTTCATGAGACAAGCTGGCCCAGCTAATCTACTGACCGGAGCTCCGCTCTGCAGCTGTTTCATGAGGGCCACAACCGAGGGCCTGAGTGGGGAGACCGACTACAGCTGGTTTCTGAGAAAGTGGGCTGTCCCAATCTGCTCCAGAACTGGGGGGGCAGAGGGCCTGTCGGCTAGTGAACGTTGGGGCGTTAAGACCATCGACCGACAGCTGATGGGACGCTAAGGACATCGACTGACGGCCGGCCTGATATTATGAGTGGTCTTGAGATAAAGATCTTAATGACAGTTTCCAGCTGGTTTCTGAGAGAGTCTAAGCCATTCACCGGACAGGATCATCGGGACCGAGCCACGGCACCACATGGAACGTGGGGAGGGTGCTTGGACCAGCGACCGGGGGAAGGAGGAGAGACCGTTCCGGGATGAGGCAAGTTTTAACCACAATACTTAGGTTTGAACCACAATACCTACAGATATTACAGTATCGTCCTAAGAGATGTTAGGTAATGATGTAATGAACTTTGATTCAGTTGGAGATGTTTTTGAATATGCTGTACATTGCAATGGTAACCAGTTATGTTTCATTTTTTGTGAGGAGTCTGCAAATTGTTTTTGTTTTGTTTTGGCTATCTCCCGGCCTCTGAGGGAATGCAGTCACGTGTTGCTGTTATTCTGTTTTCGCTAAGAGTTTTGTGAGAATGTTTTTTGTTTTCTAATATACTCCACAGGATTTCAGCACCCAGTGTTATATTTTGTGAGCGCAGTCTATCTTGACTTAATGTTTTGTATAAGGGAAATTATTCTTCTGCAAGGTACTGTCCTGTTTTCTTTTGTGATTTCTATTTTCCAGCTTGGTGGTTAGGGGAATATGGTGCAGCTACTCCGGCCTGGACAAAACCAGAGACTGGACACTGTACCCTTGAGTCCTCCGACCACCGTCTGGGCATTTGCAAAGAGACGCTAATGATGGTTGCTGTTATGGCAACTTCTCTTTTGCACGTGACACGGGGTCTATGCAGAGGACCTTTTGTTTTTTAGATAATAAAAATAGTTTGTGCTGAGTTTAATGATGATAATATGTTTGTTGTCTTTATGAAGTGATAATGATTGTGATTAATAATTATCAAGAGGAGGGAACTGTCGTGGAATATATTATCATGTCATTATGGATCTGTGCCCAGATAGCAACAAATTTGTGAATCAACGTTGAAATAGGGTTAGGCAGAAATATTGAATCTATTTTGAAGCCTGACATCGAAATTATACAAATCGTTGTCTATGACTTACATGTTGAATCAACGTTAGGTGTCAACCATAACTGATACTATATCAATGTTGATTCAACCATCATCTAAATGGTAATCTACATGCACATTTTAGTTGATTTTATATTGAATCAATGTTAGACATCAATGTTTATTCAACCATAATCTAAATGGTAATCTACATGCACATTTTAGTTGATTTTATATTGAATCAATGTTAGACATCAATGTTTATTCAACCATAATCTAAATGGTACTCTACTTGTACATTTGTAACTTGTACATCTACTTGTAACTTGTAAAGTTAAGGAATCAATACTGATTAATGTACATTTTACATTAAAATATTGCTGCTGATATGTATACATCATAACATTACATGTTTTTTTCCTGCTGTTAAACACACTATTGTTAAATAAATAATAATAAAATTCTTATATGACCATATTTCCAAAAATGTGTGAACAAAAATGACAACATGGCTTTAATATGAAAATTTATTTTTTTCTAGGGTCTCATCATACTTCCAGTGACCATACCTTTTACACACAAAAAAAAAACAGACCTTATAACAGGCTTTCATTAACAATACTATATATAGCCACTGCCAGAATAGTGACACACGTATTGTGTGTGGTGAGCACACGCATTCATGCACAACGAAGACAAGATTGCGTTGTCTCAATCATTTTAACTATAAATTTATGAGCTCAAAGTATGAGCTCACTGACTGAAATGTCCAACAAAAAGCATCAATTGTCAAATAATATTGATCACATTAACTAGACTAGATGTTTTTGAGGAAATTAGAAAGGGAACAACAACTTAACCCTTGTGTCTTATCAGATTCGTATTTGTTTGATAACTTTGCAGTGATTATGTTTGTAGCCAACATAATATGTGGCATAATCTTTTAATTATCTTGTATTTTTTTTTTTACTCTTCATAAATTGTTTATTCAACTTCAGCCCGATCATAACCACCACATATTGTTTTTTTTGTCATATTTAACAACTCTTTTCAGAAAAGTGGGAGTATTTCATTACAAAAATAATATAAAAAATTGTTATGATCAGGGCTGAAGTTGAATAAAATATTTATGGAAAAGAAAGTGGGAAATTATTTCAACATAATCTTTTTATGGAGTTTTTCAATTTAGTCCCCTAATAAGAGTATAATACTTTAGTTTTCAGACACAAGGGTTAAATAACAATGGCAGAGGATTTGAATTTAAACACAGTGGAGCTTAGATGATCTACAGTTGTCCACGACTTATCCTCCAAGGCATCTTCTATATAATAATCTTCAGATTTACTTAAGTGTTATTAGAAGGTTACAGCAGTAAGCATTAGTTTGCTCAGTCAATTATGGCCAATTCGTTTTATATTGTTTAATACAGTTAAATAAATAGATAAATGAAAAGCAATTTTTTTTGGATCCCCCCCCCCCCCCCCCCCCCACTGTACCGAAAATAATACCGAACCGTGTCTTCAAAACCGAGGTACGTAACGAACCGTGGATTTTGTGTACCGTTACACCCCTAATGTTTCTATAACTCTCTCCCATATAACTCTCTCCCATACCCTTAACACCAACTGCTGAAGTGCCCTTGAGCAAGGCACTAAACCCCCAACTGCTCCAGTGGAGTTGCTCAGTGGCCAGCAGTGTCAGACTGTGGTTGTACTGGGGCCTAACAAAATTAATAGTTGGTTTCTGTGAGGTTTTTGTCCTTTGCTCACTTACTCGCTCTGTTCCTTTAAGCCTACTCGCTCTGTTTCCATTTGTTTTCTGTTAATCATTTCATTCCCCTATTCACACGCTTCTTCCCAGAGACGTCGTTGATTGGTTCTCCCCCGTCCACACGCTTATCAATCACTTCCCTCAGCTGTCACTGCTTGTCAGTTAAGCTTTCCCGTATTATTTATACCCCGTTTCCCCATGCAAGTTTTGTTGGATCGTTTTGATATTTCAGTTGCATTCGCCGTTCCTACTGCCTGCTGTTGTTTCCCTGTGCTTTGCCTCCAGGATATTCAAGAAGCATTCCTCTTGGACACCCTTTCCCCGAGGCGACGCGCTCGCTCCATTCTGTTCCAACGCTCTTTACGCACAACGCCTGGGTGAGTTTTTTATGACTGTCTTTGATCCAATTCCGTTTTTCGTGTGTTTATATAACACTGAAGATTTCCAGCTTTTTATCAGACAGTCACTCACCCAGCGTTTAGCCTTTTTTGGATTGTTTCATTGGGATAATATTTTGGCCTAACATCTCCCACTGTGTGTTTACACACCGAAGATATTATCACATTGGATTTATATTTTTGGGACTTCGCTCACAGTGTTTATTTTGCACCGAAGATATCTATCACTTGGGATTGTGTTTGGAACGTTACTCACAGTGTGTATTTACACCGAAGATTCAGTCACTTGGATAACTCTGTTTTCGGGTACAAGTCACCTCTCCTGTTCACCTGCTCTGTTCCACCTGCACTCTGAGTTAACTCGCTCCCTCTCTCTCTCTCGGTCCCGCAACCACCTCGGAGATTCTGCCGAGAGAAGTCTGCAGAGCGGCTCTGACGTCAGCGTCTGCTTCCCCTGACTACCATCCCGGGAGAAGCTGCAGAGCAGCAACATTCATCCTTGCTTGTATTCCAGTCTTTGTTTGAACTCTTCCAAGTCTGTGCTGTTTATTTAGTCTTAATAAACAAGCCCTTGTTTTTGGCAACTCTGAATCCTACTCTCTTGTGTCGTTGCGTTTGGGGTCGGTGTCAAACCATAACATTACGATCCAACCAAAATGACGACCCCAGCCGACACAGAGAGGGTCAGAACCGCACTTGCTATTCAAGTCGAGTTGACCAAGGATCACAGCCACCAACTAGAGAGGGCTGCGGCTGCGGTGCAGGATCTCAGGGAACAGGTCCTGCCTATTCAAGGGTCACTGGCCGCTCTGGCGGGACAACAATCTGGTATTCTCGTTCAGCTTCACTCGCTGAGCGACACCGTTAATGCTTTACTTCCCTCACATCCTTCAGGATCATTCCCCGCAGCCCCAGCAGATCCCGCACCTCGGGAACCCCGTCTCTCCGTCCCACGGCTGTTCGACGGCAATCCCGAGGAGTGTGCCACATTCATCATGCAATGTGAGTTGGTTTTCCGTCATCAACCAAGCCGTTTTACTGCTAGAGGGTCCCAAGTGGCCTATATGACGAACTTGCTTTCAGGCCATGCTGCCCAGTGGGTCACTTCCTCCTGGGCAATGGATGCAGATTTTGTTTTCTCCTATCCAGACTTCGTGGCGGAGCTCCGCAGAGTGTTCCACCATCCAGCCCGAGGTCTGGACCCTGGAGCCCGGTTGGGGACCTTCCGACAGGGGAGCGGCAGGGTAATTGACTACGTCCTGGAGTTTCGACTGGCGGCAGTGGAGAGTGGATGGAACGACCCTGCACTTCGCCTAACCTTCTTGAGGGGGCTCAGTGACGCAGTCCGGGACCAGCTCGCTACCCGGGAGGTGCCCGACTCCCTCGAGGACCTGTTTAGCCTCGTCATCCGCATCGACGGACGCCTCCAGGAGAGAAGGCGCGAGAGGACCCGACTGTTACCTCCTGAGGTACCCCGGATTCCCCGGACGCATGACGTCACTCCTGGACGCCCTGTCCTCAACACAACTGGTGGTAGCGGGTCCTCCCGTTCGGTTCGCGAGGAGGAACCCATGCAGCTGGGACGCTCTCATCTGAGCCAGGCGGAGCGTGAGGCAAGGCTCAGGTCCGGTCTCTGCCTCTACTGCGGAAGGGAGGGACACCGAATCGCCGACTGCCCCACCCGGCCAAAAGATCAGGCTCGCCGAGACCCCGGGAAATCCTGGTGAGCCGTTTTTCCCATTCCCAGAGCCGCGCACCACCTGACCATCTGATGAGCGTCACCCTGGCCTGGGGGGACCAACGAGCCACGGTGGAGGCCCTCATCGACTCTGGGGCAGACGAGAATTTCCTCGACTTCGAGTTTGCTACCCGAGCCAACATTCCACTTGAGGACCTTGTGAGGCCCTTGGAGATCTTTTCGTTGGACCAACACCGCCTGGCCGACATCTCTCAACGCACCGGCCCAGTCGTGCTGACCATCGCTGGGAACCACGTCGAGAGAATCCAGTTCCTCATCACCCAATCCCCCCTTGTCCCGGTGGTCCTGGGTAGGCCCTGGCTCGCGCTGCACGAGCCCCACATCGCCTGGTCCTCCGGTACCATCAAGGGCTGGAGCTCCTCCTGTCACGCCCTGTGTCTGCAGGCGGCGTCCTGTCCCCCGCCCCGGAGGCCCGCTGGCGAGTCGCCTCCGGACCTCTCGTCCATACCTCCCGAGTACCACGACCTCTTGGAGGTTTTCAGTAAATCCAGGGCTCAGGCCCTTCCACCTCACCGCCCCTATGACTGCGCCATCGACCTCCGCCAAGGGGCTCCCCTTCCCGGCAGCCGCCTCTACAGTCTGACCGTTCCGGAGAAGAAGGCGATGGATCTCTACATCTCTGAGTCATTGGAAGCAGGACTCATTCGGCCTTCCTCCTCCCCGGTGGCGGCCGGTTTCTTCTTTGTTGGTAAGAAGGATGGGGACCTGCGACCCTGCATCGACTATCGCCAGCTCAACGAGATCACCATCAAGAACAAGTACCCTCTACCTCTCATGAACTCCACCTTCGAGCCACTGACCCAGGCCTCCGTCTTCACCAAGCTGGACCTCCGGAGTGCCTACCATCTTGTCCGTATCCGTGAGGGCGATGAATGGAAGACCGCCTTCAAGACCCCCAGGGGCCACTACGAGTACCTAGTGATGCCGTTCGGCCTCACCAACGCCCCGGCGGTATTCCAGGCACTCATGAACGACGTCCTTCGTGACATGCTGGAGGTGTTCGTGGTGGTGTACCTGGACGACATCCTCATCTTCTCCAGGACCCTCGAGGAACACATCCAGCATGTCCGCCGTGTGCTGGAGCGCCTCCTCCACAATCGGCTCTTCGTCAAGGCGGAGAAGTGCCGTTTCCACTCCGACTCCGTCGACTACCTGGGCTTCATCGTTGAGAAGGGCTTGACCCGAGCGGATCCTCGCAAGATCCAAGCTGTGGAGGATTGGCCTGAACCCACCACTCGGAAGGAGTTACAGAGTTTCCTCGGGTTCGCCAACTTCTACCGAAGGTTCATCCGGAACTACAGTCAAGTGGCGGAGCCACTTACCAAGCTGACCTCCCCCGCTCTGCCGTTCGACTGGTCCCCAGCGGCATGTGCTGCGTTCCGCTCCCTCAAGAAGAGGTTCACTTCCGCCCCTATCCTGCTCCACCCTGACCCCAAGAGACAGTTCATTGTGGAGGTGGACGCCTCGGATACTGGACTGGGCGCTGTCCTATCCCAACGTTCTCTTTCGGACCAGAAGGTACATCCTTGCGCCTTCTACTCGCGTCGTTTCCTCCCTGCCGAGAGGAACTACGACACCGGCAATCGGGAGCTGCTGGCGGTCGTGGCTGCGTTGGAGGAGTGGCGTCATTGGCTAGAGGGGGCCGAGGAGCCTTTTACCATCTGGACGGACCACAAGAACCTGACGTTCATCCGCGCTTCCAGGCGCCTCAACGGTCGGCAGGCGAGATGGGCCAGTTTCCTCAGTCGGTTCGACTTCTCGCTGACCTTCCGCCCCGGTTCCCGCAACACGAAGGCCGACTCCCTGTCCCGGTTACACTCCAAGGGGGCTCCACCCTCTGAGGACCCTACTCCCATCCTCCCGGAGGCCCGAGTGGTTGGAGCCATCACCTTGGGCATCGAGGGTGTGGTTAGACGTGCCCTACGCTTCCAGCGTGCTCCAAGCAACGTTCCTATTCATCGTCTCTTCGTCCCCGACTCTGTCCGGTCCCGGGTACTGCTTTGGGGCCATACCAGCCGGTTCGCCTGCCACCCTGGCGTCCATCGCACGTTCTCCTTCCTGGCTCGTCGTTTCTGGTGGCCCACCATGCGGAACGACGTCAAGGAGTTCGTATTGGCCTGCGCGGTCTGTGCCCGCAGCAAGGCCTCACACCAGGCACCCTCCGGGCTCTTGCAGCCACTTCCCGTTCCAGGCTGTCCTTGGTCACATGTGGCGCTAGACTTCGTCACAGGTCTTCCCTCCTCCCAGGGGAACACTTGCCTTCTGACCGTGGTGGATCGATTCAGCAAGGGGGTTCACCTCGTGGCCCTTTCCAAGCTTCCCTCGGCGGCCGAGACGGCGGACCTCCTGACTCACCACGTGTTCCGCCTTCATGGGTTTCCCCAGGACATCGTCTCTGACCGGGGGCCCCAGTTCACCTCCCAGGTATGGCGGGCCTTTTGCAAGGGATTGGGGGCGACGGTCAGTCTTTCCTCTGGTTATCATCCCCAGACTAACGGACAGACGGAGAGGATGAACCAGAGCGTGGAGTCTGCTCTTCGGTGTGTGGCAGCCGAGAGACCGGCATCCTGGAGCCGTTTCCTTCCCTGGGTTGAATACTCCATCAATTCAATGGTCAGTTCCGCCACCGGCCTCTCACCATTTGAGGTTTCCCTGGGCTACCAACCCCCTCTTTTCCCCGCACAGGAGGCGTAAGTGGCAGTTCCCTCCGTGCAGGACCACCTCGACCGCTGCCGACGAGTTTGGGAGATCACCAGGACCGCGCTGCTCCGGACATCTGAGCGCGCCTGTCGTGGTGCCGACCGGCGCCGGGTTCCTGCGCCGACTTACCTCCCTGGGCAGAGGGTGTGGCTCTCCGCAAGGGACCTCCCGCTTCGGTCCTCGGCCAAGAAGCTCAACCCCCGTTTCGTCGGACCTTTCGAGGTCCTGCAGGTACTCAGTCCGGCGGCCCTACGCCTGAAACTTCCTGCGTCCATGCACATTCACCCCGTGTTCCATGTCTCCCGGGTTAAGCCCGTCTCCCTCAGTCCCCTTATGCCTCCAGCTCCTGATCCTCCGCCTCCCGTGTTGGTGGATGGTCACCCCCAGTGGCAGGTCCGCCGGTTGATGGGCGTTCGTCGGCGGGGCCGGGGGTTCCAATACCTGGTGGACTGGGAGGGTTACGGCCCTGAGGAGCGTAGCTGGGTCTCCCGGCAGCTCATCGTGGATCCCGGCTTGATCACTGACTTCCATCGTGCCCATCCTGACGAGCCGGGTCGGCCTGGTCGCCGGGTGGCTCCCGTGGAGGGGGGGGTACTGTGAGGTTTTTGTCCTTTGCTCACTTACTCGCTCTGTTCCTTTAAGCCTACTCTCTCTGTTTCCATTTGTTTTCTGTTAATCATTTCATTCCCCTATTCACACGCTTCTTCCCAGAGACGTCGTTGATTGGTTCTCCCCCGTCCACACGCTTATCAATCACTTCCCTCAGCTATCACTGCTTGTCAGTTAAGCATTCCCGTATTATTATATATATATATCGTTTTGATATTTCAGTTGCATTCGCCGTTCCTACTGCCTGCTGTTGTTTCCCTGTGCTTTGCCTCCAGGATATTCAAGAAGCATTCCTCTTGGACACCCTTTCCCCGAGGCGACGCGCTCGCTCCATTCTGTTCCAACGCTCTTTACGCACAACGCCTGGGTGAGTTTTTTATGACTGTCTTTGATCCAATTCCGTTTTTCGTGTGTTTATATAACACTGAAGATTTCCAGCTTTTTATCAGACAGTCACTCACCCAGCGTTTAGCCTTTTTTGGATTGTTTCATTGGGATAATATTTTGGCCTAACATCTCCCACTGTGTGTTTACACACCGAAGATATTATCACATTGGATTTATATTTTTGGGACTTCGCTCACAGTGTTTATTTTGCACCGAAGATATCTATCACTTGGGATTGTGTTTGGAACGTTACTCACAGTGTGTATTTACACCGAAGATTCAGTCACTTGGATAACTCTGTTTTCGGGTACAAGTCACCTCTCCTGTTCACCTGCTCTGTTCCACCTGCACTCTGAGTTAACTCGCTCCCTCTCTCTCTCTCGGTCCCGCAACCACCTCGGAGATTCTGCCGAGAGAAGTCTGCAGAGCGGCTCTGACGTCAGCGTCTGCTTCCCCTGACTACCATCCCGGGAGAAGCTGCAGAGCAGCAACATTCATCCTTGCTTGTATTCCAGTCTTTGTTTGAACTCTTCCAAGTCTGTGCTGTTTATTTAGTCTTAATAAACAAGCCCTTGTTTTTGGCAACTCTGAATCCTACTCTCTTGTGTCGTTGCGTTTGGGGTCGGTGTCAAACCATAACAGTTTCAGGTTGGTTGTCAGTTTGGCCATGGGTAGGTAGGGAATTTATTTTATTTAATTTTTTTATTTTATTCTTTCCCACGGCGACTATGGATAGGGAATTTCTTTATTTAATTCAAATGTTCACAACAACATGGATGCATGTACTCTGCCAGCATGTTTAATATCCATAATACTAAATGTTTGACTAAGATTTCTATGAAACTTTATAAAAAAAAAATAAAAAAAAAAGGGATTTTTTTTTTTTTTATATAATTTTTTCTAAAAACTCATAAAATATATTGGGTCGCACCTAAATCGGCAGGGTCGGTCGGCAACCTGAAACCAACTATTAATTTTGTTAGGCCTGGGCAGCTCCCAGGTGTGAATGGAACTCTGTGAATGTGAAGCAGGGCGTAGCTGAAAAAGAGCATCCGTGCTCAGCGAACCTACCCTGGGTAAATAAAGGTTAAAATAAAAAATAAAAAAAATAAACACTGCAAGAACAGGCTGAAGCAGCAAGTCATTCAAGTAGATGCCGTCCATGGAAGAACAGTGTCCATGAGGGTAATTCCTTGTACTGTATGAACCAGGGAAACAGTGTGCTGGGGTACCCTAAGTTTGACTCTGGTTCGCTTGACAATTAAGTTTGGGTCACTTCGGTTCCAAGAACAGGCTGAAGCAGCAAGTCATTCAAGTAGATGCCGTCCATGGAAGAACAGTGTCCATGAGGGTAATTCCTTGTACTGTATGAACCAGGGAAACAGTGTGTGCTGGGGTACCCTAAGTTTGACTCTGGTTCGCTTGACTTAAGTTTGGGTCACTGCGGTTCCTTGAGATGCCTCCCTCCCGGTCTGGCGCATAACGAAGCCACTTCTTGACAGTTTCGCTGTAGTCCTGGTCGGTCAGATTGGGGTCAAACTGTCGAGCAGCAGCTGATAGACACAAAAATAAAAAAGTGAGGAAGAGAGGTGAGATGATGTACGATGATAAGAGCACCCCTCACTTCACACGAGTGCGATTTTTTTTAATCACTCAATTACTCACTCTGTAGGTCTACAGTAACAAGCTACAGTCAGCATCCAGTTAGACTGGACAGGAAAGAGAAGCAATCGCCTAGCCTGACACCATCTAGGCAATACAATGTGTATCCATGCACCTCTAAAGCTCACCAATTACGTTGTCCATTTCTTATAGGTTGCACTTTCATCACTTTATTCCAACATAACACTTTTTTTTTTAAGTTTTTGCAATAATTATATTCTGAATCACCAGCATCACCAGCATCACCACCTCACTACCTAAACTTAACCTATGAAGTAGTTTGCAGGGGAGGAAGCTCACCAAACATGCAGGCTTGTAGTGTGGTGTGCTTGAATGGCTTCTTGCTTTCTGAACAACGCTTGTCTTTCTTTCCAGCCCAGTTGAACCCACTGGCCAGGGCGTTGGTCATAGCAGTTTTCAACATCAGTCTGATCAGGTTCTCTGAATTGGTGCCTCCTACCAAAGCCAGGCGAGAAATCTAAATCAGAGAGAAGAAAATGAAGGCCCTGCGTTAGAAACAGCATAACATTTATTTTATGAACACAGAGCAACCAACTTGTTTATACACACACTTTATGCATGCACTGATATTTCAGCCCATGCCAGTCATTAGGTTTAACCACATTAACCCTCCTGTCCATATGTAAACGGTATATTTGAACAATTTCAAAACGTTTCATAAATAGCAGATATACAAGCTCTAACACGTTTTGAACTAGAAAGTGCTAAACACATTTTTCCCCTGAACAAGACCACACTGAAACGATCTACATTTGATAAATGAATGCAGTTCAATAAATTACCATCTTTTGACGGACTGATTGCTCCATCAGTAATGATTCTGCCTCATTGAAGTCTTGTTCACTGGCGATTGGCAGCTGGAAGGGGAGCATAGTGGTTGTGGTGGCCACCCCGTGTCCCCTGGTCCCACCAGATATGTTGCCCTCAGCCAACTCGGTCTTGATGAACTGCACATCTCTGGACAGATCCTTCACCACGACAAGTAATTCAGCAAGCATTGAATTCATCTTCTGGATGGTAAGGTCTTCAGAAGAAGAGTTAAAATCATTAAGTGAGAAATAAAAATAAGCAGCAAATCACACGAGGAATTACACCATGTCCAATAGACTTGCCTTTCATAAGCTGCCCGTCATCGCCGGCCATCTGTCTACGCTGTGAAACACCAGATGGGGTGTTTTGCCCTGACATCGCTGTAGAAACAAAATCATAGTTATATATTTCACTATAGTTTGACTGCATTGGTTCAAACTGGTGGTAGTTCCCTCTAAAATGGCATACCATTTTGTGCATGTTGTGAGAGACCAGGGGGACTGTTGTATTGCCCCGAGCTGCATCCCGACATCCCTGTAGAAACAAATTATATTTAAAAATACCAAATCTGACTTGTCAGTCAAACTAACATACATGTCATAATCACTAACACCGGTTCCTGACAGGCAGCAAGCGAGCGAACTGGAGACGAAATCGCACACGACACTGTCCTGATATGACGCAGCGCGTGTCCGAGTGTGTGTTACCTGGATTCTCGACCAATAAAAAGTGTTTAGGGGCGGGACTCGGCCGCGTAATCGCTCAACTAGAGACACAGCGAGCGAATATTTGAGGGGTGAACGACATCGCTGCTCAGTTCACTGTCGCTCGCGGCAGGTCAGGATAGTCTGATTGAAATGAATACATTTTAATCACTTTTTCTCGCTCGCTCGCGTCGCTCTATGTCAGGAAGGGGTGTAAGGAGTTGTATCCCCGTCTCTCAAAACACTGTTACTGAAAGAGTACAGTATCATACCACTACTTGCACTTTGTCGATCTTGCAGCTGCTGGACATGTGAGGCCTGCTGCTGGAGCTGGTGGTACTGTACAATATCAAATCCTGGCATCTCGGCTGAAACACAGTAGGAAATACACAAAGTTATTAGCAAATGACGCTATTGTAATCCCCCATGTGAGAAAATGTTTGATTTCCATTCAGCTGATTTCACGTGCACTGCCAAATACTACTTTAATAAAAATATCAAAGACAATGCGAGACAATACAGATATTTTAAACATGCCAGAATATTATGTTATGAGATTGCTTGATAACTCACCATTATGTTGAGTTAGCGATTGCCGGTAGTTGCTAGTAACCAGATCTACAAAGGGGAAATGTAAAATAAGTTGCGAATCAAACATGGTGGAAATTGTGCTCAATATAAAAGCATTATGTACAACTACACATTTTTATTGTGACATTGCTTGCAAGTTGTGAAGGCTTTGAATTTTTGTAGTGGGCTGGCATGCACATTGTAAACATGTATTCTGTTGCATGCATGATGCCAGCGACCTGCCAGCAAGCTCCTCACAAGAACACAGATATGGGTTCTCTTACTGTTATTTGGATCAGGAGTCTGCAACGAATCTAAATAGCTGTAGATCATGCCACCATCCAAAGAATCTAAAAAAGGTAAGCCAGGGTGAGAATTGAAGATGCTACAAATCATGTTTAAAGAGTCATCTAGTTGGCATTTTAACATTCATAGCAACATACCATTCATTGTAGGCTCTTGGCCTAGTGGCCACACAACTGGAGGCTTGCCGGATCTTAACGCCTTACGAGACCGGCTCGATTTTGGAGTCTGGCCTACAACATATTTTAGTTGGCATGTTATTCACAATGTATATATTTTGGGCCAACTATAGAATAACTGCAAGAAATGCAGAAGTCCAATCAAATTAAAATGCTCAATTTGTCGGTACATGGTCAGACTAATTTGTTTAACTGTTTATTATTATTATCATTATTATTATTATTATTATTATTATTATTATTATTATTATTATTATTATTATTATTATTATTATTATTATTATTATTATTATTATTATTATTATTATTATTATTATTATTATTATTATTATTATTATTATTATTATTATTATTATTATTATTATTATTATTAACTGTAGCAGTGATCATTTCCAAAGTGCCTATATAAAATAAATGCATTGCATCAATACCTGGGAAACCCACATCAGGTGCTTTGGCAAAACGTTTTCTTTTGGCGTCGCCACTCGAGTGGTCATCAGAGTCCGAGTGCACATACTGCTGATTTGGCCTAAAAAAAAAGTATATATATACACACATGTAATAAATGTAGTTATGATACTACGTTTATTAGTCAAGGCTAAAGTCTGAATACATAGGCCCTCAGGCCACTGTGTGTTATCCTTTTAGCACTACTTGCAACTACAACAGCAGTGCCATTATTTACAACACCCTAGGGAGAGTTGTCCCTTTAACAAAGTGAACACTGTACCTGGATCTTCTTTTCTGGCGGAGATCTCCTTCGTCCTCAGATTCAATTTCAGAGGTTGGACACATAGTTGAGGTGTACTTGGTCTCTCGTTTTTTGGCCTCATCATGGGTCTCTGGAAAGAGCAGAGAGAAAATGACAATTAACATATCTGCAGTCCAGTGTTTAACGAAAAAATATATGTACCTCTTATCATAAGTGCATCGTCACAATTTGCGTCCTCACTTTTTGTGTATGTGTTGCACGAAATACTCACCACACGTAGTAAGCTCACGTACATCCTTATAGGTGATCCATTTATCATCTGGTTGCAGTCCATCTCGAAGGGCTTTTGTGAGCTTTATGTGTTTAGGGGGCCATAACACAGTCTGGTCTTTAGCATTAAACCAGCTCTCTAGAACTACTGCTGTCCCACCATTTGGGAACTGTACAACTGACCACAGCACCACCTCACCATTCATCTTCAAAGGGCTGAAATGAGAATTTACGGTACTCATAATGATCTCTCCTTACAAGCCATTCACATACCGTCCTACAAAGCCAAAGTGCACTACACACATTGCATTTTTGAAGCATTTAAAGGAAAACTCCAACATTTTGTGAAATTAGCTTATTTGACATCTTCCCTGGAGTTATAAGAAGATACATACCTTTTTCGTCTCTCTGCATGCATTGGGCTTAGGGAACGCCTGGACAGTTAGCCTAGCTTAACTTCATCACTGGAAGTGGGGCAGACATCTAACCTAGTTCACTACAGTCAGGAAATATACTCCAAATACAATCAAAATACAACTCCCAAACGTTCCCGTAAACATGTTGTGACCTGTGTATTTACCACGTCTCCCAGTCACACAAGTCACACAAGTCTCCCAGTCACACAAGTCACACAAGTCTCCAAGTCACACAAGTCTCCCAGTCACACAAGTCTCCAAGTCACATGAGTCACACAAGTCTCCAAGTCACACAAGTCTCCAAGTCACACAAGTCACACAAGTCCAAGTCTCCAAGTCACACAAGTCTCCAAGTCACACAAGTCACAGAAGTCACACAAGTCCAAGTCACACGAGTCACACGAGTCACACAAGTCTCCAAAACACACGAGTCACACAAGTCTCCAAGTCACACAAGTCTCCCAGTCACACAAGTCTCCAAGTCACATGAGTCACACAAGTCTCCAAGTCACACAAGTCTCCAAGTCACACAAGTCACACAAGTCCAAGTCTCCAAGTCACACAAGTCTCCAAGTCACACAAGTCACACAAGTCACACAAGTCCAAGTCACACGAGTCACACGAGTCACACAAGTCTCCAAGTCACACAAGTCACACAAGTCACACAAGTCCAAGTCTCCAAGTCACACGAGTCACACAAGTCTCCAAGTCACACAAGTCACACAAGTCACACAAGTCCAAGTCTCCAAGTCACACGAGTCACACAAGTCTCCAAGTCACACAAGTCACACAAGTCACACAAGTCCAAGTCTCCAAGTCACACGAGTCACACAAGTCTCCAAGTCACATGAGTCACACAAGTCTCCAAGTCACACAAGTCACACAAGTCACACAAGTCCAAGTCTCCAAGTCACACGAGTCACACAAGTCTCCAAGTCACATGAGTCACACAAGTCTCCAAGTCACACAAGTCTCCAAGTCACACAAGTCACACAAGTCCAAGTCTCCAAGTCACATGAGTCACACAAGTCTCCAAGTCACACAAGTCACACAAGTCCAAGTCACACGAGTCACACGAGTCACACAAGTCTCCAAGTCACACAAGTCACACAAGTCACACAAGTCCAAGTCACACGAGTCACACGAGTCACACAAGTCTCCAAGTCACATGAGTCACACAAGTCTCGAAGTCACATGAGTCACACAAGTCTCCAAGTCACACAAGTCTCCAAGTCACACAAGTCACACAAGTCACACAAGTCCAAGTCACACAAGTCACACAAGTCTCCAAGTCACACAAGTCACACAAGTCCAAGTCTCCAAGTCACACAAGTCTCCAAGTCACACAAGTCACAGAAGTCACACAAGTTCAAGTCACACGAGTCACACGAGTCACACAAGTCTCCAAGTCACACGAGTCACACAAGTCTCCAAGTCACACAAGTCTCCCAGTCACACAAGTCTCCAAGTCACATGAGTCACACAAGTCTCCAAGTCACACAAGTCTCCAAGTCACACAAGTCACACAAGTCCAAGTCTCCAAGTCACACAAGTCTCCAAGTCACACAAGTCACACAAGTCACACAAGTCCAAGTCACACAAGTCACACGAGTCACACAAGTCTCCAAGTCACACAAGTCACACAAGTCACACAAGTCCAAGTCTCCAAGTCACACGAGTCACACAAGTCTCCAAGTCACACAAGTCACACAAGTCACACAAGTCCAAGTCTCCAAGTCACACGAGTCACACAAGTCTCCAAGTCACACAAGTCACACAAGTCACACAAGTCCAAGTCTCCAAGTCACACTAGTCACACAAGTCTCCAAGTCACATGAGTCACACAAGTCTCCAAGTCACACAAGTCACACAAGTCACACAAGTCCAAGTCTCCAAGTCACACGAGTCACACAAGTCTCCAAGTCACATGAGTCACACAAGTCTCCAAGTCACACAAGTCTCCAAGTCACACAAGTCACACAAGTCCAAGTCTCCAAGTCACACGAGTCACACAAGTCTCCAAGTCACACAAGTCACACAAGTCCAAGTCACACGAGTCACACGAGTCACACAAGTCTCCAAGTCACACAAGTCACACAAGTCACACAAGTCCAAGTCACACGAGTCACACGAGTCACACAAGTCTCCAAGTCACACGAGTCACACAAGTCTCGAAGTCACATGAGTCACACAAGTCTCCAAGTCACACAAGTCTCCAAGTCACACAAGTCACACAAGTCCAAGTCACACAAGTCACACAAGTCACACAAGTCTCCAAGTCACACAAGTCACACAAGTCTCCAAGTCACACAAGTCTCCCAGTCACACGAGACTCATGTGACTGGGAGACTCGTGTGACTTGTGTGACTGGGAGACGGGGTAAACACACAGGTCACAACATGTTTACAGGAACGTTTGGGAGTTGTATTTGGAGTATATTTCCTGACTGTAGTGAACTAGGCTAGATGTCTGCCCCACTTCCAGTGATGAAGTTAAGCTAGGCTAACGGTCCAGGCGTTCCCTAAGCCCAAAGCATGCAGAGAGACGAAAAAGGTATGCATCTTCTTGTCCAACTCCAGGGAAGATGTTAAATAAGCTAATTTCACAAAATGTTGGAGTTTTCCTTTAAGCGTTTCAATTGGCCAGCCAAACATGTTATCTGTGTACATGTAATATTGTACTAATTGTGTATTTATTAATGAGGTAAGTTATGCCCCGAAATCCGACGTTAGAGTCAGTGTGTCAATATAGTTACTGCACTTTAGCTTTGTAGGGCAGTATGGTTATGCTGTTAAATGAAGTAGTGGTATTGCAATGGCACCATCTCCTGGAGAGAGAAGACATTTGCGCTTGATATAGCGAAGTTTACCTATCCCTATATCTTCTTGCAAGCCACTGACCTTGTATGTACCAATGTATGATGATTCACAGGGATACATGTAGTATGGCTGTTTGTGTCTGTACTTTCTGTAAATTATATATACCTCTTCCTCTGATTTAAGAATATTCTCTACTAATGCAAATCCATCTCCAACCTCAATACAATTGTCTCCTTTCTTTGTGGACAAAGTAAACCGATGAGTGGAGACCTTCCTGTACTGTTGTGAAGAAGTAAACTGTGGGGGGACAGGCCCATCAGTGTGAATATTACGCAAAATTGGATCATCTGTGGGACATGGGGATCCAACATGTGGAATTTCAGACAACCTTTTCACTACCTGTTGTAGAGGCTGATGTGGCTTGCGTAGAAGATGCTTAATTTGTCCAAGATAGTTCTCAAAAGGGAATCCTGAGATATTATCTAGAGTGCCAAACTTCCTGTATTCCTCAGCCAAATGAATAAGCTGGTGTACATTGTACACAATTTCACCTCTTCCATACACTGTCCCAAAGTGTTCAACAAAAGAAACCATCAACTTGTGCGCAAAGGCCAACATTTCCTCAGAAATACTAGGGGACAGCAACAAGTACATTCCAACAGAAAACAACATGAAGTTGTCATACAGCTCACTGGGGAGGGAATCCTTCAAAACAACAGGACCCCAATACAACATGAAGGATCGCAACTCAGTAGCTTTCCAGCGATCTAACTCTGACAGTTCCCTTGGTTTACGGTTAAATTCACAAGGCATGTAGGGACGTAGCTTTAGCAGTTTACCTGAAATGGCTTGTACAGTTTTGGAAGGGACCCTTGTTGCCAAATTCTTCCCCTTTAACCATATATTAAGCAGTTTCCTTGTAACTCCGAGACAACAGAGATGCATGTAATCAGTTGGAAACATAGAAACCATCTTAACTAAACCTGTTAAAGGGCTCGTCCCATTGTGATGTGCCTCATCAACCATGTCTGAGAAACTGGAGTCTGTCCTAAGTCTGACTTTTGTTTCAGGATATGTCATTTTATTTCTCCATACACCCTCCTGAAAACACTTGTCACAACCAGAATAGCCATTAAATGCCTTGGTCTGCTTAATATAAGCTCTAGCCGGGGCATCACAAATGAAAGAAGAAATCTGTACATCAAATTGCTTGTCATTATAAATAATGCCATTAGACAGTACATTCTGAAGATCTTTGACAAACTGCTCTAGGTACTCAAAAACACTCTTTGGCTTGCTTAGACCACAAAAAATGCCAACAACAAATGGGGACATTGTGTAGTCACATTTGAGACTTCCAAGTATGGGCCAAAACTGAAGTTTAGAACTTTTGAATAAAGGTAAACCATCTATATTAAACTGTAAATTAAGAGTTGTCAGAGTTGCCGGTAAAATCAAACATGCCAACCGTGAAAGCACCCATTTGACTAAACCAAAATGATAGTATTCTCCCCCTTCAATCTTAGTGGTAGGCACATGTTTTTGTGTTCCTAGCAATGTTCTTCCATCTTTAGGAAGGGTGGGGTGAAACATCTTCAAAATGGACAGCAAAGATGATAGTGCAACCAGAGAGACTGAATAGGATGTTGCCCAATATTTTAAACTTGTCATGAGGAAATCTTCATTATGCTCATCACTGTCAAAGACATGTTCAGGTTCAATTTCGTCATCCCCAGCTATACTTTCAAAATGTGCATTTGACTCACCTGGTGAGTCAATATTTTCACTTTGATCACTGATAGTTAGTGGTCTGTTTAGTGGCAAGTCTGAAGTTGATAAATCTAGTGGCAAGTCTGATCTAGTTGTTAAATCTAGTGGCAAGTCTGTCTTTGGTAAATCTAGCAGGCACTCAGTAGAGGCTGTGACAGGATCTGTGTTCTCTAAAGAGTGATGGTTTGTCCTTGAATGAGCAGCAACAATTAACTTATAATCAGTGAGGATAGCCTGCTCTGTCTCTCTCACTAATTTGTTGACTCTACGTCTTTTAGCCCGAGAATAAGATGACATAGTGATGAGGTGCTGTAGTCAATGTAATGGTACATACATTGTGCTATTTACTTGGCTAGAACAGGTCTTTGCTTCAATTGCTGCAACGTGCGGCTTCTTGAAACTGGTACGTGATTCTGGAAAAAGAAAGAAAAAAGGGGGGAGGGTCCTGATGAATGTGCTGCATTGCAATGTGCAGGGTGAAACGCTTGCATAATTCTACATTTTGATCAATATCAAGAGAGTCCATTATTATATTATTGTTATATTGTTCATTAGAAAATACCATGCATATAACCAAACGTCTAACTATATAGTCAATGTAATGGTACATAAATTGTGGTATTTACTTGGCTAGAACAATTAAGTCTTTGCTTCAATTGCTGCAACATGCGGCTTCTTGAAACTGGTACGTGATTCTGGAAAAAGAAAGAAAAAAGGGGGGAGGGTCCTGATTAATGTGCTGCATTGCAATGTGCAGGGTGAAACGCTTGCATAATTCTACATTTTGATCAATATCAAGAGAGTTCATTATTATATTATTGTTATATTGTTCATTAGAAAATACCATGCATATAACCAAACGTCTAACTATATACTATCTGTATGTCATGCATGTCCCTCCCTATGCCATAAATGTCATCATGTGTATGTCATAAATGTCACTATGAATTGAAAATGGGGGACCCTGATGTAAACGAGACAAAAACGTCTTTCTCTGGTCTGCATCCCCTTAACAATTGTGTGTATTGAGCCATATTGTATTGTACCCCTTCTGCAATCTGTTAAATAAAGTTTTCATTCATTCATTCAACATTAGCAGGACCAGTGGCACGCCAAACAGCCTGCAAACTACCTGGCGTTCTATCGCCATGCTCTAAGACAAACTCTAACCTTAACCAACTTAGAAAGAGTGCCTAAGCTTAAAGGGGAGATGAAGCATATAGCGATATAAACATAGTCATAGCATCAAATTAGTATTTAGATAAGCCACAGAAAAAAATCACGTTATAACGATTTGTTATGTGAAGCGCTTTATCAACATGGGCGCCGCCATTTTGTTTGGTGACATCACCGTCGCGGTGCAGTTAGCTAGCTGGCTACCTAGCCTCAGCCGGGATTCAAAGCCAACTAGCCGGCTAACCCAGCTCGCTAAATACTGCATGTAGCTAGCAGAACTGTAAAATTAGTTTGAACAGCCAGGAGCAATACAAAAAGAAACACGCGGTCCCGTTTTTACGGATCCACGTGTTTACTAGGCCAGCTAGCGCGTGCTTCCTTGACTACTTCCTGTTCACCCAATAAGCATGCTTTTGATTGGCTGAGTCGCACAATGTCATTCAGTACCAACGCACGCAATTGGAGCACGCAATTTCTGTTCGTTTAACGCTAGAATAATTACATCGAAATAATAAATAACTGGTCTTAAACAACCGTACGATTCCACTTGCACACTCTCCAGAGTAATATTAAGCACACGCTAACGAATATTCATGAATATTTATCTTAGTTGACGTATATATATATTTACCTACCAAACTGCAGCATAAGCACATGCACAACGCCGTCAAGAGTACACTGGTCACACTCACAATAACGTTATTTTTCACAGAACACAGTTAAGATAAAAGTAATATAGCCAAAACTTACTGTAAAGCACTCAGTAGAATCAAATCCGGGGGATCCAGACGTTGCTGTTCTGTTGCCAGTTCAATTGAGAGAGTGCTGCATTAGATAGTGGAAGCTAGGATATGTGGCTGGGACGTACCATATCTGTTTAAATTGGGGGGGGGGAATTCGGATCGGTCCAACTTAATGACGACAAACAGCATACGTTGAACAGCATACGTTGATTCAACATTTATTAGATATTGGCATTTCAATCATTAAAATGCAACCACAAAACAATATTGATTCAATGACATGTTTTCAACATTGGTCAATTGCTTCATCGGTTAATGGGTGATTCACCATCAATCGTCGACCTTAACCAAAAATCAAGCATTTTGACCATAAATCAACATTGAATTAACACCTTTTGCTATCTGGGTGTTGTTTTATCATGTCATACAGCTTGACTCTCGGTATGACCGGGTTGACTGGTTGATGTGTGTATGTCTCTTTAAGAAGACTCCAAGGGACTGACATCTCCCCAGTCATAACAGAGTTGTTGTTTGCTTCCAGTTACTGAGAAACCATTTTGTTTGCCTTCGTCATCATATCTGATATAATATGTTACGTCTGACAACTGTGTATTTGGCATATGTCTGAACAGAACTCTTGGTCATTTTATGGCCAGAGGCTACTGTGTGAACATGTGTCTTTGACTATAAACTGAACTTTCATTGTGGCCACGCTGAAATAACCTTTCTATTATTTGTTAATAAACCTTTCTATTATTATTAATAATGACTCAGAATGATTTGTAAATGGCTCATCGTTTAAATCCTTAGAGATTTCCCATTACATTAGTTTCACCAAAGCTTGTTTTTTGGACCCAATCTGCTATCAATTTGTATGGAGCAAGTGCACATGTAGGTCAAACACATCAGTTCAGGAGGTTGATTAAAGAAACAGTAATCAGGATCATCTGATGATCTTTGTAGCTCAAAAAGTATTTATGCTCAAATTAGTGCAACAACTATTTAATACAACAATTCATTACATTTATATAGCGCTTTTCTAGACACTCAAAGCGCTCCCCACAATGTAGGGTGGAAATTGCCTCCTTCACCACCATATAATTTTTATATGATTATATATATATAGAATATAGAATATATAGTATATTAAGTGTCCCTACCAAAACTCACTGAGAGGGAAGGAAGGGGAGGGTTTTGGATGAATGACTTTAGGTTAGGACTGGCAATTGATTAGTATGTGTGTGCGTGCGCACATGGTAGCATGTGTGGGTGTAGGCCTACTGTGCACCTACTAGTGGGTTCATTCTGCCCTTCCTGGCAAGCAGTGAAGCAGGCCGGGGCTCATAGATACTGATCTAGGATCAATGCGCAGGTCACATGACCATATACACCTCATTATGACTTGATGAGCCAATCTGGTCTCCTACTTTCTGGTGCTTGATAAACACAGGCCCAGGCCTCCAGCTGAGATGAAGGCAAGGAACAGATGAAGAGGAGGAGTGCAGCCTAGAGAACCTCCTCTGTTTCAAAGCCAAGCCTCTCCCATCCTCTGCCTCTTAAACTATTCTCTCCACTTCTATTCAAACATTGTTTGCCAAGTAGGACAGCTTTCATGTAAATCTAAATCAAATCTTGTTTTATGCAGAATATCTTTGTGTTGCTCTGTTTACCCAGGATAGGTCCACTGAGCAACGCCCTGCTTCACACTCACACAGTTATATACATTCACATTAGGACATTAGGTGTGTGTACCACAGTCTGACCACTATTGACAACATAACAGCTTCACTGGAGCAGTCAGGGGTTAAATGCCTTGCTCAAGTGCCTTCTTCAACGCTGGGGATTGATGGTGGGAAGAACGTTTTTCACAGGTTTTTTCTGCAGTCAGGGGGATCACATTGGAAGAATGTGAAAAAAGCGATGTAACACCGGATAATGTAATAATACCGGACCATGTAATAACTTTTCATAATGTAATAACCTTTTAATTTAGAAGGACTTCATCATCATCATCATCATCAAACCTTTATTTTAATAGGCAGGTTAATTAAGAACAAGTTCTTATTTTCAATAACGGCCTATTTGGGGGTAAAAAGCCCCCTAGGGGAAAGGGGATGGGGGATAAAATAAAATAAATAAAAATAAAACACAAAGGATCATAATGCAATACAACCGGATAATGTAATAACTTGCGGATGGATATATGTGGAACGGATAATGTATTACATTATCTGGTGGTTGTTAAATTATCTGGTGGGTAAAACTTTTTGGACATATAATGTAATAACTTTACAGCTTAATGTAATAACATATTAAAGTCACTGTATTTATGTTTTATTTAAACAATAATAGTTGTGACATTTTGCAACACATATTGCACAGACAAACTTTGGCATGAACACATAATGCATGTACAGTACATAATAACAACAATAACAACAAATGCCTGTCTGTCTGTTTTGCATGGTTTTCTGTTGTGTTGCAATCCCTCTTGGAATGATGGGCCCATTAGCCAATAGCGATGTGCTTAGCATCCATCCAAACGTTACCTAACGATAGCCCACATGTTAGCTATTGACGTATATTTTTAATCTTCATATGGCCGTTGGTTAAGAACTAGTTAAAACCAGCTAATAGGTAAAGTTGACAATGTGTATTTGAGCCGTCTGGGAGACTCAGAGACTCAGAAACCTGCGAGCGTCTGGCGGTCATTAGTACTAAAAGTGATTTGTCTTTATTGTAAGAAACTTCAGAATGTTATCTTTCAAAACAGACCAGGCTTATGCATGTGCTATAAGTATAAAGATACACTTTTCAAAAAAAGTATGCAGTCCTCAAGTTCAAGTTTAAAAATGGCCACTTTTCTGGGTGTCAATTAAGTTGGTGGTGAGGGTCTTTCATAATTCTGCAGGCTCTGGATTTGCACCTCCTGTTATATGAGTCCTGCAGGGGTGGTAGTCAGTACTCGAGTTGTGAAAATAAATACAGGGGGGATGGTCAGGGCTGCAGATCTCATGACAAGTTTGGGGGGGACGCAGAGAAGGGGGGTCTATCATTGTCCCCCGGTAGAACATTTTAATGATTTTAATACGCAAATGAAGCTTTTAGGAGTATTTTGAAACTAGAATTACAGAGCGGGAGTAGATACACTATACTCGTGATAGCACATATTATTGGGGGGGGACAATTCATATTTTATTTTATTTGGGTGGGACATGGCCCCCCTCCCGGATCTGCAGCCATGGGGATGGTGGATTTTATCATATGGGGACATAATTTGTGCTGATAATGGCACAGAGGGTAAGACCAACTGTGTACCGTAACGTTTGATTACTGTAAGCACAAAGATAATACACTTCTAAAACAACATGCATGATGTTATTATGGATGTTTGGCACTTCAGAATTGGAGTCAGTCCCCGCCCGGGCTGCCATGGCACCACTGCTCTTACAGTTAGGGTCAAAAGTGGTTGTAATGGAAGTCTATGGTCTTGTAGGTTAACAGTCCCAATTTACCATTTTGTTCAATCCAACAAAGTCAAATGTGTTTCTAGAATATTGAATTATAGTGTATTTACGGTAAAAAAGCAGTTACTGGCATGATCAAAATTGGTATCTAAAGGGTTGATTTTCAATTGTGATGAATTAAATCATTATGTAAATTAAACAATAACCCCTTCTGAAAAAGGAGGTAAAGAATGAGAAAAATATTGATCCATCATCATTTTATTGCTGTACAAATATTCGATCTTACCATTCCCAAAATGCTAATTGAAACTGATTAGAAAAACAAATTCAAAATATATTCAAAAGTATACAGAAAATACAAAATACGATCAATCTTGTCAATGGCTGCCTACCCCACTCTCCCCCATCTCATAGACGTTTCCAAAGATTTCCATAATTATGCTTTTTGTCCTCAAGCTTTCTTTCAGTATAAAGATTCAGCACTATGGACAGGTCTGCTAATTTATTTGTGGATGACAAACAAATGCAATGACGAAATAAACTAAATACAATACGGAATAAACTAAATAAACACATTTTACATATCATATCCCAGTCTGAGCGCAGTTGGGATATCCAAACGTGGCAGTGGAAAAATATGGGTGATTTTGCACAAGCATATTAGTATGAACTAAGTTAAGCACAATAGAATAGAATATAATTATAAAATCAAATATAGGCTAGGGCTGTACAACTTAATAAAGTGATTGAATACAAATGGGATATCAACTAAATTAAATATAGCACAATAGAACATAGTACAGTTATAATAAAAAAATATATAATTGGAATAGGACAGACAAACATATGCAATGGCGAAAGATAGTGACAAAAACAAAGGACGCAATGTGTCATGAAAATACAAATTAAGCAAGCTCTATACATTATGAAGTAAACTAAATACAATACGAAATGAACGGAATACTAATGGTGAAAAATACTGTTGTTATGTCGATGCCTCATTTCGGGTTTATTTTTCCCCTTCCTGATATCTGCCAACAGTGCTGTCAGGTGCAGAGTGCTCCGCGAGCCAACTGTGCTGGAGCATATCAGGAGCAAACTGCACACATTAGGGCGTGTCTGCGCTAGTATCTCATCCGTGCAATGTCCTTTGTGGATAGCTCGCAAAGACGGAGCAGATACCGCTCACTAAACTCGCACAGTTAAGGGTGCAATTAGCACCGCGCAATCCATTCTTTGTGGATTCCGCCCTGAATGTTGAAATAGCAGTAATGCTATGTTCATTGAAAAAATTACACAAGGGTGGAAGGGATGGGAAGGGGGGATGACCGTTTTAGAAGGGGGATGATATTGACTGTTCATCCCCTCATCCCCCCTCAACTGGAGTACTGGTGGTAGTGCAATACCCGGAGTACGCTCAGCTAACAATAACAATAACAAACTCAGCAAGGCCGACGGCTTCTCAGTTACAGTGGGTGACAATATTGTCACAAGGAAAGATGAAATTACATACCTAGGTTCCATCCTAGAGGCTAATCTTTCCTGTGACAAAATGGCATCCAATGTAATAAGAAAAAGTCAACCAACGAACTAGATTCTTGTACCGGATCTCCTCTCTGGTAAACAAGAATACCCTGAAGACTCTGGCAGGAGCACTCATTCAAGGGTACTACGACTATGCTTGCACCTCATGGTACCAAAGCACCTCAAAGGCGCTAAAAACAAAATTACAAACATCACAAAACAAACTGTTCAGACTACTGCTTGACCTTACTCCTAGAACCCACCTCACCCCTGCCCACTTTGACAACCTAGGATGCAGGGACGTGCACAGGACTTTAGAAGGGCAAGTGCTCAAAGGCTGAAAAGGGCACTGTACCTGTGTGTCTTTTAACCGAGCGTGCGCAAACCCGATTTTTAAGGGCCCTTTTCGGGCGGGGGGGGCCCTTTTTATGCTTTTTGGGGGGTTTTGGTGATCAAATATTGAATATTGAACTATAATAATCAGTGCAGGAGCTCACTTATCCTTGAAAGACACTTTTATCACTGACTTAAAAGGCCCATACATCTCCATAAATGTTCAGGGGGGAGGGAATAAGTGCTTACCCTACAGACCCATCGGACTTGACTTCTTCGTGTCCCTCAATGAGTGTAATACCAGCATTCAACTGTATGCGCCACAGCGGTTTCTATCATCATCATCATCACCACCCACGCTATGCATAAAATATAAAGGTCCGTGGAGAGGCACGCTGAGGAGGCCGTGCAAACGGCAATGGAATATGGGGCATCTCTCTCTCTTTACCTAATATTTAGATTCTATCCTGACATTTTTCAGTTGGAAGGGCAGTCTATATATATATATAAATTATTATTTTTTTCTAAAAGGGCACTTTTTTTATGAGGCTCAAAAAGGCAGGTGCTCAAGCACCCCTTGGGCTCTATGTGTGCACGTGCCTGCTAGGATGGCTTAGAGTAGACGACAGAGTACAGCAACTCGCAATGGGCCTGGTCTACAAGATACACTACACGACTAAGGTACCCATGTACATGTCAAAATACTTCCCAAAGGTCAGTGAATACCACGACCACAACACCAGAGGGAGCTCCACAAATCATGTTAAACCCAGATTCGGCTCAAACAAGGGACTAAACACGTTTCGCAATTATGCCACATCAATGTGGAACGCCCTACCCACAGCTGTAAAGGAATGTGAATCACTACCCACTTTTAAAACCACTCTCAAGGAGCACCTACGGGAGACTGCAATTCGAAACTGGCCCCTGTCAATGTCCTAACTCAACCCCCTCCAATGTAACCCAATAATACACGAGACCCTCTTCTTGGGACCAAGTAAGGTTTCGTCGATAATCCAATGTACAGTTACCCCCCGCCCCCCACCCCGCCTACCCACCCCCCCCACCCAACCACCTCCTATGTACAGTCCCCCCCCACCCCACCCCACCTACCCAACCCCCCCCCCCCCCCCCCCACCCCACCTCATCCAATGTGCAGTTTCTTCATCAAATGTATATACTGTAGTGACTGTACATAATTCACACAGAACTGTTGTTGGGAATAGTAGTTCCCCCCGGACGATATTGTGTGTAGCACTTCCTGCCTCGAGCATTCTATTCTATCTATCGATTCGACTACGTCGACATTGTTGTTATGCTGCTGTTGAATAAAGGAATTAGGTTCAACTTCGATACACCGCCTCCGACTCCTTTATCCCAGCCCTACACTGGTGACCCCGACATTAGTCTCGAGGAAGTTTCCGAGACAGATAATACAACGAACATGGCAAACAACGCTGTTTTTCTCAGACTGCCTGAGTTTTGGGAGCAGTCGGCAGCTGCGTGGTTCGCCCAAACTGAGGCGCAATTCGCCCTACGGGGAATCGTGGATGACGCCGCAAAATACTTCGACGTCGTCTCGAGTCTGAACAACACTACGGCGGCAAGGACGGTAGGCTTCATTACCGCTCCACCGGCCCAGAATAAATATGAGGCGTTTAAGACGCACCTACTCAGGATTTTTGAGTTATCACAGTCTGAGCGGGCCCGACGCTTGCTGGATATACGAGGCTTGGGAGACAGCAAGCCGTCAGAGCACATGGAGATGATGCTGAACCTACTGGGCACCGAACAGCCGAATTTTTTATTTAAAGAGCTGTTCCTCAGACACATGCCGCCACGGGTACAGACGGCACTTGCCAATACAACCATTGTGGATCCCCGTGCTCTAGCAGAAGAGGCGGACCGGTTCTACCTGGCCACGCAGCACTTGGCCCCAGAGGTACTAGCCCCGACACGGGCGCACATGCCCAGAGGGGGAGGGGCGAAGATGGAGAGAGGCGCCGTGGCCGACGGCAATAATGACACAGGCCTGTGTTATTTCCATGCGTGCTTCGGCGTGAGAGCATCAAAGTGCCGCCCACCTTGTACTTTTGTCAGGGCGGGAAACGCCAACACCTGCGCCCAGTAGCGGCTGTGAGCGCAGGTACGCCGAACAGGCTACTCTTCATTAAGGACACACTCTCGGGTCGAAAATTCCTCTGCGACACCGGAGCACAGAGGAGCGTCCTACCGGCGACGGTGGAGGACACCGCCAGCGGGGATGGGGGTCCGTGACTGACGACCGCCAACGGTAACCCGATCCGCACCTACGGCACGAGGACCGTGGAGTTGTGTTTTGGGGGACAGCGGTTCACGTGGGAGTTTGTCACGGCCGACATCTCGTTCCCACTACCCGGGGCGGATTTCCTCTGTGCACATGGGCTCCTCGTGGACGTTATACTGGGCGTTATACTGGGCGTCTACTAGGCCGCCTAGTAGACGCCCAGACATATGCTTCCTTGACATGTGTGCGCAATGAAGTAGTATACAGCGGGCTGGCCAGCTCGCTCGCAGAAGGTGACGTGTACCAACGGGTAATAAACCACAACACTTAACGTTATTGACATATATTGAAGCACAGTTAGTTTCTCTTCCCTATCTTTAGCATGTGGCAACAATTAGATTTGAAATTAGTTTCAAAATGGTTGCACCCTGATCAAAATAAAAAAGCTACTGTATTTACAGTAGATTTCATTATCTGTTCTTATGCACGCCTGGTGATACTAAATACAAATTGAACTCAGCCATTTGAAAGATAATATATGTAAAATGTGCGAATTGGCTATAATAAGGTAATTTATAAGCCTGAGCATTCTATATTCTATAATAATATTTCAAATTGCATTGGTCCGGATGGGAGAATTCAGTACTGTATCTACAGAACCTTCTGTTTAATCATCTTCCCTTTATTAATTTCCTTCGATTTTTTTTGTACACATGATCTCAAGAAGGTACTGAACGAGATCAGTGGCAGTTTTTCATGTCTGGACATTATTAGCATGGTGTTATTCACTGTCAAAAATCATAATTCAAATTCTCCTTTGTTTCATCACAATTTAAGCAAGCCTAGTAATAGACACAATATTTCTGATACTGGGAATACATTCACTGATGTCCATAGATGTCCCTAGATACCAATAATATGCAAATGGCCCTGTAGAAGTGGAGCAACCATTTACTTAGGTATGTATTTTAGGCGGATTTTCGGACAATAGGGATCCGGCCTTAAGAGGTTATGTGCGACAGGATAACCTTTTGTTAATTGAGTTGGGGAGCCTTGAAGCAGGTACACAGGCTAAACCAGTTATTGGGAACAGTGGGCGGGGATATAATCTTCATTTGAATCTATTGGCTAGAATTGTTATCGGGGAAAACCATTCTGTGATTTGAGTAGGGGAATTGGGGAAGAGGAAAGACAGAACGTAGGCTGTCGTTTGGAGATTGAACCTTGAATGTCTTTTGCCATTCTTTGAATAAACAACCACCAAAGAAACCATCTCAGCTTTTCTGTTCAGCCGCCTATTTTTAAAACAACAGCTTTTGAACACAGAATTATCTTCAGTCTGAAAAGTAACCACACTATCACCCTTTGTAGCAAGTCGTATCATATCAGCTATAACGTTATATACCTCTGTTAGTTAGACGTGCCATAAGCAATTATTGTTAATTAGCCATGCATGCAAGTCGCTTTTAGAGTTTAATGTGTGGTGGTGAGTTTAATTTGTTTCAAAGCATTCGGATCATGCGTCTTTGGGTTTTGAAAAGCGCTTTATAAATAAAATGTATTATTATTAGTGCTGTCAGGCGGTTAAAAAAATGTATCTAATATATCTATCTAACAGGATTTGTAATTAATTAATCTAATTAATCGCATTTTAATTGCATAACCATTTTAGCCCTGATATTTTATATTCTATAATCATATTTCAAATAGCATGCGTCCGGGTGGCAGAATTCAGTACTGTATCTACAAAATATTCTGTTTAATCATTTTCCCTTTATTAATTTGCTTAGATTTTTCAGGTCTGGTCAATTATTGATATTCTCATTTGGTTCATTACAATTTACTCAAGCCTAGTAACAGACACAGTATTTCTGACACTGGGAATACATTCCCTGAGATCCATAGATGTCCCTAGAATCAGATACCAAGAACATGCAAATGGACCATTTCAAAAAAAGTTTTTAAATGTTTATTCTACGTTATTATATATATTTCTTAATTCATTTTGAGTACATTTTCATAACGCGATCATTTGCTGTGTAATTAATTAATCTAATTAATGCGACAAAATTACAGCCCTAATTACTATTATTATCATCATCATCATCATCATCATCATCATCATCATCATCATCATCATCATCATCATCATCATTATTATTATTATTATTATTATTATTATTATTATTATTATTATTATTATTATTATTATTATTATTATTATTATTATTATTTTATTATTATTATTATTATTATTATTATTATTATTATTATTATTATTATTATTATTATTATTATTATTATTATTATTATTATTATTATTATTATTATTATTATTATTATTATCATCTGTTTGCTTGTTGCCACATGCAGCCAGCTAGTATAGTGGGTCTGATTGTGAGGATTAAAGCAATATTTCACTTCGCCATATGGGCGAATATGCCTATTACCCCCATGTAACCCACTTGAGAAGTCACTCACCAAGTTTTTGTGTCCCTGTGACAACTTTGAAATGGTCGTAATTTGCTCCCTATTGACTTTGATGAGTTTGCAAAAAAAAAATATCCTAATAACATGCTTGCAAACACATTTCCAGGCTGGTGTGTTTTTGTGTGTAGGAATGCAGGGGACTGTGCACCCAGAGCTGGCCCACAACAGAGGTCTGGTAGGACAGCTGATACACTAGCAAGCGCCAAACAAGAAATAAGAGAGCTTGTATAAATGAACCCTTGTAATGAATAACCATCTAAGTGACCAAATAAATGACTGTTTACTGTTAATAATAAACTTCAGCTAGTCTTGTTTATTAGGACTCTCCTTCTCATGTAATCTGCACTGCTATATCTACCAGGTCTCTCCTTTTTTGGTGAGATGACCTGGTGTCTAAGGGGTCTCTCCTTCTTATGTAAATTGACCTACTGTATCTATTGGAGCTCTGCTCTACCTGACATGCAGACATTAATTGGTTGCTAGATCCCACCCCAGCCACTCCTAGATGTTAAGGATTTAGATGAAGCTAGTGTGTACGTGTGTGTGACATTTTGTGCCTGTTTGTGTCGCCTTTTTAAGCAATGTCCAGGTACACCAACTACGCATGTCCTCTAGGAGCCTGAGAGTAGTCTGCAATTGAGGAATCTTCAAATAATAATAATAATAATACATTTAGATAAATCCCAAACTATTCTAAGGCTTAATCATATAGTATGATGCAGTTTGTTGTAAGATTCCGTGTTACATTATTTTAATATTGGTTGATAATACTATAGTTTGGCTGGTTACGTTACACTGTAGTTGGTGTTCTAACATTTTGATACATATGCCCTTTTAAAAATTTGAGCACCTGCCCCTCTAAAGGTCTCTGCACAGCCCTGCTGAAGTTGTTAATTTTGTGACAATACATTTGTAGCCAGTCAATAGCACCAATAACCTTTGTGGCAAATAATTAAGTTACAGTAGTTAATATGTATTATTGTTCTTTGAGTCACTAAATGTTTTGAGTGCCACATCTGGTTTTAACCTGTTAAGCTGTAGCCCTATTTTCAGAAATGTCGCCTAAAGGTACATGCGTAAGTAAATGGAAGATTGCTCCACTTCTACAAGGTCAATTTGCATGTTCTTGGTATCTAGGAACATCTAGGGACCTGGGGGTATGTATTCCCAGTGTCATAAATATTGTGTCTGTTACTAGGCTTGAGTAAATTGTAATGAAAAAAGGAGAATATAAATTATGATTTATTTTTGCATCTGTGCCGGTGAATAACACCATGTTACAATTGTGCCTTAACCGAGGTCGCTCACTGAGCTCATTCGCCCCCTTCTTGAGATCAAGTGTACAACAAATCTAAGCAAATTAATAAAGGGAAGATGATTAAACAGAAGGATTTGTAGATACAGTAATAAATGATAATCCATTAATTCATTATAAATTCATATTTGACCTTGAACTTGACCTTATTATGGCCAAATCATACATCTATGGATAGGGAAATGGCTCCTCTTTCCAGTGGCAGGGTTACATCTGGATTTAGTCATTTCCTCACGGTTTTACAATAAAAGATATATAATTAACATTTATTTGATCAATTCTTATTTTCGGTCAATCTTATAAAACATTGGTAAAAATGAAAATATACACTTTAGCTGCTGTTTTGATAGGGTTATGGTCTTTACTCTTGGCAAAAAGTGTGTGTGTGTGTATGTGTGTATGTGTGTGTGCGTGTGTGTGTGTGTGTGTGTGTGTGTGTGTGTGTGTGTGTGTGTGTGTGTGTGTGTGTGTGTGTGTGTGTGTGTGTGTGTGTGTGTGTGTGTGTGTGTGCGGGTGTGCGGCTCAAGGATCGGACTCAATGCCCACAAGAAGTGGCACCAGCGGCAGCGGCGCTAACCCCCCTCCCCCTCTCCCCATCCCTGGAGCAAGCGTCATCATCGAACACGATGAACAGCTAAGAGTGAGTGAGTGAGTGTGTGTGTGTGTGTGTGTGTGTGTGTGTGTGTGTGTGTGTGTGTGTGTGTGTGTGTGTGTGTGTGTGTGTGTGTGTGTGTGTGTGTGTGTGTGTGTGTGTGTGTGTGTGTGTGTGTGTGTGTGTGTCTGTGTGTCTGTGTGTGTGTGTGTGTCTGACTGCACTTTATTGTCATCAGTATCAGTGAAAGCAGCACTGAGGCAGCAAATTAAGCAATCTGTTCCTTTGGATGAAGATAACAGGAGCGATTTTGGCAATCTGAGGTGGACAAGCTACACCTCTTGCTTGGCCTTCTGAGACGTCAATTAAACTCCTTCCGACTCTTTATTGCTCATCTTCATGACTTGTTGTGGGTGGTGGATTACCCTGGGTAGAAGAGCAATCTCTCTCTCCCACACATACACACACCACACACTAGACTACACTAGACATACCACACTCCCACATACACACAAACACAGATAAACACACACTCACACATACACTCTCTCTCATAGACACACCACACATTAGACTACACTAGACAGACCACACTCCCACACATACACACACGAGACTACACTACACACATACACACACACACACACACACACACAGACACACACACACACACACAGACACACACAGACACTAGGCACACCACACACCACACTCACACACATACACACACTACACACAGACAGACACACACAGAGACACACACCAACCCACAGAGAACAGCATGATGCAAATTAGAACCGGTTTTCTTTATGTAGACACCTGAATATGTCTAACAGTAATTCAATGTGTCTAATTCTAATTCCTTGTACTCTACTGTGTTCACGATAACGTTGTGTAACTCGCTGACCCGTCTTGATTCTCCACATCCTAATATTGACATTTAGTAGTGGGACATGGCGCTGGACTGTCGCCAGGGGGAGCTGGTGCAACGTTGGGCTGGCAAAGACAGGTGAGGAAGAGACTGGCATGAAGGAGGAGCTAGATACACGGGACGCTCTCTTCGTCAATTTCCAGAGAAGCAAGCAGACGTGTGGACGAAGAGCTCATCATAACAAGGACACGCGAAATACGACTCCGGCCACGTTGTGGGAAAGTAACGTCGTATGCGAAAGTTTCGCTTACCAGTATAGTGATTAGGGTACGTTTGAACCAAGAAGAAGACGTTTCCGGACTGCACTGTTGATCCTCCACGTGCTGCGTTTAGAACGTATAGTCGGGAGAATAGTTTGGTCACACGGACCAGAGCTTAGCTTCAAGTATAGGCCTGTTAGCCCAATTAGCTCATGCGTCGCCCCGCCGTTCTTCCAGAGCCCGGAGCAGACACCGCCGCAGACGTTTCCGGACTGCACCCGCCTCCAGCATTCTTTTAGCCGACCGCCAGTCCAGCGATTCGCCTGCCTAACGTCAGCCCAGCCAGCCCCTTGCTATCACAGGTGACACCCACGGGACCGTTCGACGGCCAACTCGCGTCACAGACATTCGTTGCAGGAGCAGGCCAGCACTCGGTTGGTATACTCACGGCAGGTACATTTAGCGCTCCAAGCGCCCTGGAATATGACCGGCAACATTTCTGTTTCGGTAGCATGCTTGCTAAGAGCGAAGATAATAGGGTGCTTTGAACTTCCACGTGCACTAGAGACCCGGGGCGCCCCAACCTTTGTTATTTTGTTAATGCCGGCTTGATCAGGTATTTTGTTTCAGTGTGGGCCCACTCTATTGTATTTGTTGTGTTGTGTTATCGTGCGGTGCATATGGCACCATTGTATGAATAAGTTGTTTCCCATTGTGTGGCTCCCGGAGCGTCCTGCCAACCTCCTTGTTATTTGCATATTATAAAGCGTACTATTAACCCGTACAGGGACTTGTTCATGCAGATACCAAACTTTAAGTAAAAGGAGAGGCGTATAAATGGGACCACTGTGTGTGTGTGAATTACTGTGCATTATTGTTTAAACCCTTTTCTTGATTAATGTGCATTATTGTTTAACCCCTTCCTCCTCTATGGCCTATGTGTAATTGGGGCAGTTGCCCTGTACAGGTCTTCACCAGTCAACAAGGAAAGGTACTGCTTTGGGGAGAAATTATATCACCATCACTACTGCCACCGGGTGTGAGAGGGTGTGGGACGTATTAGGGGAAGTGTGGGTGTGTGGGGAACTACTGCAGTCAATCCTAGGCCCCATCCACTCCCTCTGCTAAATCCCCATTCTAGTACCCCTACACTACAGTCGGGGACTCAGCCGGACCCAGATCTGCTGTGCTCCCACTACCTGGTGACAGTTCATATCTACTCTCATAAAGTAGGGATAATCCACCCTCCCGATGAGGCAAGAACCAGAGGTAGTGGACACAGAAAAGGACTTTCTAGCAATCACAGCGGAAGGCGTTCGTCCTCGGCTGGGCCCAGAGGAACGGACTGAGCCGCCGGAAGTCCCCGCGATCGGCCCGAGGCAACCGGGCAAGGTGGTCCTGGCGGAAGGAGTCCGTGCTCGCCTGAGCTCCAAGGCGCGGGCCCCCGCCCTAGTCGCAAGGTCAACCGACGAGGCGAGTCAAAGCAAAGGCTTCGTAGTGATCCCGGCGGAAAAAGTCCGGGCTCACCTAGGCCCCGAGGACCGGACCGTCGGGGGTTCCGGCGGTCGTCGCAAGACAAATAGTGGCGCAAAAGGAGAACAGCGGATATAGCTGGGACGAACTGCGACAATTCCAGGCGGAAGACCCTGAACTGGGACCGGTGTGGCGGGCGGTGACCCGTGGGACCCCACCCACTAAAGCATTGTTGCAGGAAGTAAACCCATGCCTCCGCAAGTTATACGGGCAGTGGGAGCGTTTCCGTCTACGCAACCAAGTACTGTTTCGACACGTTAGCGACCCCCGAGACGGGGAAGAGGTCCTGCAACTGGTGGTGCCGATGGCACTGCGGCGACACATATATGAGACCCAACACGACTATGGGGGACACTTCGGTAGACGGGGAACCATAGACCTGATGAGGCGAAGTTACTTCTGGATAGAGATGGCCGCCGAGGTGAATGGCTGGGTGCAACAGTGCAAACGGTATCTTATAAAAAGAAAAAAGGTAGAGCTAGAGCCGTTAGTCAGAGGAGACGTCCGTCGAAGAAGCGTGTCCGGGCAAAGGATATATTCTAACTGAAGCATGATTCACCATAGGTCGCAAGAATGCTCAAGGTCCGAGTTGGATATTTTCGCAGCTCCCTATACACAGTTAGCGAACGAACGAAGCGATTATATTGAAGTATCACCTATAACAGCTCTGACTAGGGATTCACCTATAGAATTTCATACCTGGTGAGGGGGAGAGATACTTGGATCTCAATAATACGTTATTATATTTAAAGGCCAAGATCACCAATCATGATGGTAGTAATCTGGCCGCCGATGTTAACGTGTCTCTAATCAACTACCCTCTAAATAAAAAATGTAGCCAAGTGGATGTCACAGTGCAGGATCGTTTAATCAGTCAGTCTAGCTCTACACATCCCTATCGGGAAATGATTGAGACATTATTAAATTACTCCCCAGTTCAGTGCTGGTTTATTCGCTAAAGATACTGCCGGTGCTATGGAGGATATACGTTTAACAGCTGATGGGAGAAATCAGGGGTTGAAAATCAGGCATCGTGAATGTGCTTTATCCAGAGAGTTCCATCTCCTGGGAGGAATCCATTCAGATATATATTTTTAGTGATCGTCTATTGTTAAATAAGGTTAATTTAAAATTAAAGCTCACTAGGGCTAAAGACGATTTCTGTATAATGTCGGCGGCCGCTGGGGGTTATATTCTACATATTCTTAGTGCTACATTATTCGTCAAGAAGGTTGTAATATCGCCAGCTGTACAGTTAGGTCACGCATCATGCAAGGGGAATGCATTATATCCATTATCACGTATTAATGTAAAGACTTTCTCGATTCCTATTAATTCTAGAGTATCAACCCACGAGAATATTTTCCTGGGGTTACTGCCAAAGTATGTAATACTAACTCTAGTCGAACATGAGTCCTATAACGGGGTATCTAATAGAAATCCTTTTAATTTCCAGCATTTTAACTTAGAATATGCAGCTTTAAGCCAAGACGGACGACAGATTCCTTCAAAAGCTTATCAACCTCAGTTTGCACAGAGGAACGCTGTTAGGGAGTTCTACAGTTTATTCACAGCCACAGGCCGACATCTGAAGGATTCTGCTCTGATTTTTGATCGAAATTACTTTCTAGCAGGATATGGATTGTATTATTTTAATCTGGACCCAGACGAGGATGGGTTAGCGTCCTCACCCGCATCTACAGGGAATCTACGTCTGGAGATGAGATTCCGACAGCCTCTGCACACCACTGCAACTCTGATCGTATATGCGTGTTTTGACTCAATTCTTGAAATCAATGACCGATGACAAGTGTTGGTAGACTATTATTAGAAAATGAATAATGTAGAATTACAAACGTTATGTTCATCCTTGTTGGGGTCTCGGGTGTATGGGCCTGTGATGAGTTAAAAAGCAATTTACAGAATACACTGATTAGACCCTTCCATTTTATTGTTAATACGGATCCTAGCAATAAACCAGGGGTGCACTGGCTCGCTGTGAGTCTTGATAACGAGCGAGAGGGTGTCTTTTTTTATTCCTTCGGGCTTAGCCCAAATTCTAAAGCATATCCTTCACATATCCGAGAATTTCTAGAACAAAATGTTACAGAATCCTATTATTATTCAACTCGTAGTGTGCAGAATGAACTTTCAGCCTATTGTGGACATCATTGTGTATATTTTCTATGTCAAAGAGCAAGAGGATACAGTCTGAACGATATCATATTTAAACATTATACAGGGGACACTTTGAGAAATGACCTCCTAGTCATTTGTCCTAAAATATAAGAAATGTATATTAAAATGCAGAGGTGCCCATAGACAAGCGTGCTATAGTTTAAGAATGTTAAATGAACGTATGTAATAAATATAATAAAACACACACATTCTGAAGGTATCTTTGTTGTTTTTTATTTAAAATACATAGCACAAATACATTTCACAAACTGAGCCATCTTTTAACAGTAGATCTATCCCTGAATGGTTCATTAAACCGTCTCTTCTTTCTTTGGGGTATAAGACTTTCAGAGGGCAAATTCATGTCGTAGAGAGGTCTCTCCTCATTAGCATCAGAGCAAGTCTTTAGAGCATTCAAGGAATTACGTGCCTCTTTATTTCCTATATATGATAAAGGTATATTAACCTCAGATAAGGCTTGTAGAAATACCTCAAAACCAGGGCCTGGTGTAGAATGCTTAGAGATACTGGTCAGAGTTTTTAGATAATCCAATATGTGAGACCCCTTAATGATTGTACCTTTATGAATAAACTCGCCTCTAAGATTCCATGATTCGTTGGGTAGAACATTTAGTTGCTGTAGGATAAACCTTGCCTTTACTTGACTTCTAACGGGGAGGGCAGAAACTAATTGTTCTATATCGTCAGGGTTTCTGACCGTAGCTTCGCTCACCCTTGTATCTGGAGGTGTGAGCTTGTAGGTATCGTGTTCTTTCTGTCTAAGTAAACCTAGATATCGATGTAGAAGAATATAATTTTTTTTAGCTTTTTCCGAATCCGTTGCATAGACATTCTGGTTATGTAATCGCGATGCGTTGGTGTCAACTGGAGATAGCACATGTTCCTCTTTAACTGTAATATCGTTCAGAATATTATACATCCCTGTATGTATTTTATCTGAAGCTTTATCAACGATATTAGTAGGAGGTACAACCCCTGTGGATGAGGCCTGGATCCACTGACTTTTAGGGATACAAACCATCTTCTGCATGCTAGTCATTATTAACTTTTTTTTGTGAATAAAGACGCCAGAAATGGGATGGCAGCGCTAAGTAAAGGGATAAAAAAAACGTCCCCTGTTTGCATAAGGGCTCTTCTCTTTTTAGAAAGATTAACTTTGCTATCAGCTAATGGCTTTAGGATTTTCTTAAGGGGTATGACACCTTTCAGGACATTTAATGCTATCTCACACATACACCTTAATAGATCGGGTGAAGATCTGGCCAACATCTGTTTCCGAATGGATGGGGTTGTGTTATATAAAGCTTTCAATACGGACATATGACTCCTTATATGACACGACATATTTATTATTTTCTAATGTAGACGACCGGGGGTCCTTCCTGGGGTAGTAAGCCGGTTCTAAGTCGCAACTGATCAGGGCAATGTGGACGCAGATTTATTAATAGATAGGAATACGGTTGCATTGTAGCCTCTTTGAAACTATCCAATAGGATTGAGCGCTTGCCCGGATACATTTGGCCCGCTAATACTGAAAGTTGTAATCTATCTTGAGGGTTTTTAAATAAAATCAAGTAGCTTGCATTAAGACTAATTGTACGATTATGTTTACCCTGTTGAAATAGATTCTGTGTAAGCATTATTACTTTTATTTTATTTTTATTGTTTTCAACAAATCATCATACATTCGTTGGTAACAATCATAAATCCACACGATATTATCCGGTACATTCGACAATGATTCTTTACAATGTTGTAACAGTTTCTGTACAAGATATGTTTTCCCACACCCACTCGGGCCCGCTATAATTGTAGACATAGGAAGCTCCAAACGGGGGTCGAAATCATATTCTGCTGTAAAGGCCATTTTTACTCTCTCAATACCCAAAAGGTCTTGTGGTCCCATTAGAGGACAACCTGCGTTTATCATAAACCACTCGGACTCTCTTTAAGACTGAGGCATTAGAGAGAGAGAGAGATCTTTTTTACACCTGTTTATGGTGAACTGGGCAGCGTATAGGATGTGTTCGGGTGCAGAAGGGTCAGGGTTTAGATAGTTTTCAACTAAACCACACATACCCCCAAATGAAACCTGTTTACAGCTCTCATAAGTTTGTGTTATTCCTTTTGCTTTCAAAACAACATTATCTTGGTTAGTAAGAAATGCGTATGACTTTGGTCCACAAGTTACCCAGTCTATGATGGATTCCCCCGGTCGGAGCTCACTAGTCAACTCGCCTAGGTAGGACCCCAGGGGTAGACTCTCGCTATCCTTGTGTCTTATAAATCACACTCAGTATCGTGATATAAAACATCTTCACCAAGTTTATGCAGATAGTTATGCAAATGCATACGTCCGTAGCCTGTCACAAAGGATGCGATGAAAATGTTGGTATTTCTTTGACTGAGAAGATGACGCTCTGTGTAACACCATTGAACTAATGCCACATCATCGCTCAGGAATGCCATATATTTTACATCGTACTCTTCTGAGAATAAAAGTTTGAAAAACTCAGAAGGGTCTCTTAGCACTGTTTGTGGTAAATTAGAGCGTTGCGCGAATTTCCCCCAAAAGGAATTCAACATCAATTTGAACAGACACCTCTTTGAAGGGTTCGAAGAGATTGATGTTTTATCTAATAGTATACCCTCGCGTCTCTGGTATTCAGCAATGTATCAATCTTTATCAACCTCGGTGACCACATCAGTGGGGTATCCACTAGCTTCTGTCTTCCCCTTCAGAAAAGCTTGGATGTAAGAGGTAAAGATATCGTTGCTACGTTCCGTGAAATCCCATACTTGATGGATTTCTGCTACGCGATAACCTAACTCTATAGCTTTGTTAATCTCAGGGGTAATCCATACACCTGTTAATGCTCTCTCTACATCTGTGTGTAGGCAGTCAGTATTCTGATTATTCGCGAGAGCGCACGTTCGACACAAGGGGAAAAGGAGTTTACCGTTCCCTCGGTAGGGCAAGACCGGAAAGTATAGTTCTCTAGGGGGTATGACGGTGGCTTTAATCAGCCCGAAATAAGTGTTTAGGTCTTTGAAATCGCTTCATATAATAACGGGGTGTCCGTGGGATAGAAATATTCGGAACTGCGCATCACGTGTGGATATAATGAACACACGTCATTGTACGATACTGTCTCATCAGGTGGGGTTATGTAGCGTAGTCTTATAGCAGATGTACGACCTCCATACAAAGCATCTCGAGGGTTCAAAGGTTGTTCGGTTAGACTGGCCGGGTATTGTTTTAGGAAATCTATGACTTGTACATCTGTATCTTTCAATTCCTTCCATTCATGCTCCCATATGACCGTTGTATAGAGACCGTACATGGCCTTTAAATCAGCTATCTTAGCTAGACTATCTGTATACATCTCGCCGTACAGTTTACGGGTCAAAGGATTCAAATCATGGGCCTTGTAACATTCTGTACAACCATGAAAAAAACATCCATAAAATTCGTAGGCATGTCTCTCTTTACCACCGCTCTCTAGGTCTCTCTCATGATAGCCATCGATAAAGTAGGGCCCTACTTTTTTTTCTCCACCATTCAAGGCATGTGTTATAGAAATACAAAATGTTTTGGACATGTATTCCATCCATTGTATGGCAGCATTAGAGTAACATTTCTGGCTTCTATAGTTGTCGGGGTCCGGTATGGCTAAGGTCTCTGGCTTTAGATATTTTGTTTTGAAAACTCGTAAGCCGGCCGCAGCGATGGTAATTGATTGAAAAGGATCCACAGATGTTTCTTTAATGAAATCGTCCTGAAATTTCAGACAACCTCGGCTAAGGATATCTACGTTGTTGGTACAATAACGCTTCGCCTCTGCTGCAAAATTAAAGACACCTGTCTTAACGGTAGCGTACCAGTGAAAAGATTTCTCTCGTTTTGACGATGACATTCGATCAGGATTATAATCCTCTGGTGATGGATATGGACCTATATACTCTAGGTTCTCTAGAGAGCTGAAGGAATGTGGGAAATAACCCTTCACTTGGTCCTTGAACCCCATGGCTTGAGGTATTTTTGCTAATTTCATGGGTAGAAAGGACACTGAGTCAATAAATCTCTGTATATATGTTTTATCGTCGAAACATAGGATTTTACTACCTTGTGTGATTAGATCAGGGGTTAAACCCTCTTTAACCAACGGATTTAACACCAGATAACTATCGAATCCGCGGCTATTGTGGGCAATGAACGTGTAACCGTGATAGCGTGGTCTTCGAAAATGTTTAAGGAAGCGTTTAACACAGTCGGGTCCTTTCCATGATTCTTTTCGATCATTAGTCTGACTACATATGAGATAAGGTACATGTTTGTTGTTAGCACCTCAATGTCATAAAACACTATGTTAGCTTTAGGCTTCGTGTCGACGGGTACCGTTTTGAAATAACATTTATGATCGCGTCTGACGGCTGCGTCAGCTAAAGGCTCCTTGCATGTATAGCAGATAACCACCTTGCATTTATGCTCTTTGGGTTTAGATGCCGCGATGTAGACGATGTCACCACATTTTTCACATTTTTTGTAGGCTTCACAAACACTTCGTTGTTTTAGAACGTTTGAGCGATTTGCTTGATGTTCATCATAACAGAAAGACGATTGACAAACCCGATTACAGTCCTTACATTTCTGTAACGCTTTTGGTTTTGTGTGGCATTGAACATTATGACAAATACTGCAGGTAGCATTACAACTATGCGATCCCTTTCTACTGTACCCAGCAAAACATCCAGGACACACATACTTTGTACCCAAAAATGAATTTAGTTGTCTTATACCGTAGTAATGTTCACAGTGCAGCAGTAAATGCAGGGTAGGTTCTGGTCCTTCAAACCCCGATTTATAATGCGACAAACCTTTCGCATTTCGGAAGAATATGACTATCTGACGTTTTAGAGCCCTCTCAAAGTGTTGTATATCGGTAAAGGCCACAGCCCCTTCAGGGACATTTGCAAGCTTATGCATCTCTCTGCCGCGTAGGTATGCTAAGTCCTGATTTATAGAGGGATCGATGAGCATAGCCACACACGTTGCAAAGCATTGTTGATCGTTTGGGTTACTTATGATGTTTAAGAAACGTCTCTTCTTAGCGAGGACTTCGCTAATTAATACACCCTCGATTTTTCTTCTGACCCCTCCCCTCCACGCTGGGTTCCGCACAATCTGGGCTACTAGTTGTAAAGAGCTATCAGCGAGAAGTGCGAGATTTGATTGCACTACTTTATCGAGTATCTGGTAAAAATCATCAAGATTCTCAAGGCCGTTTCGTAGGAGTTTATAGACCTCGTCTCCCACACCATCTCCTGTTAAGGATACCTGTATGATATCCCTATCATTTGTAACACTTTGGAGTGTTGTTAACATACGTTCCATGGTGCCCACGACACTATCGTGGAATATACGGAAGTCTGGTACGCCATTCATTGGTTGGAAGTTGAAGTACTCCCTTATCTCAGTATTATTAAAAGGTTCTCTGTTATGTACTTCTGCCATGCCACGACCTGTATGTACAGGGTTCGCTGGTGCTGGAGGGTTGTCCGCGCTTGAGTGAGGAGAGGATGAGGATGATAAAGGTGTCGCCAGCTGTGTTGGTATACGGCTCTCTTTAGTTGAGAGAGGTGTCGAAGTGGCTGTTAAAGGTGTTACTGATGGGGTTGATGGGGCGTGATTTACGATGTGTGCAGGGGACTGATTGTGCATGCACGGTGGGACTGATGTTTGTAAATCTTCTAATTCTGCAAAGAGTTTGTCTAGTTCAGCTGAATCTTCAGGAGGGTTAGTATCATGGCCATTCATGAAAACGCCTAGATTTAGAAGATTAAACTCTGTCTCTTGTATAGCTCTGAGTAGTGCTTCATTGTTGACCTGAGCAGGGGGCGACCGTAACCCTGTTAATTCCTCTTCTAAGATTTCAGTTACAGGGGTAATTTCTACAGAATTATTCAACGCTGTAATTGTATTATTCATCGCTGTCGAAAGAAGATATTCTTCAAAGTCTAACGGGTTATCTACAGGGGTATTTGTGATAGCGTCAATCACATCTTGTTGATTATCTATAGATATGTTAAATCCCCAATCGATGGCTTCATTAGACAGAAGATACGTTTCAAGTTCAGTAGGATCATGTATAGAGTTATCTAGGATATTGAGGACTTCCTGTATTTCTGTAGCGGTCAGATGTTTCTCAAGAATCATATCTTCATCCATATTTAGATATAGGTGTTTACAAAAATAAAACGAAAGGAAAAAAAAGACCATTGATTGATTGATTGAATTGATTGATTGATTGATTGATTGATTGATTGATTGATTGATTGAAAAGTTTATTAACAGATTGCAGAATGGGTACAGTACAGTACAGCTCAATACATACAATTGTTAAGGGGATGCAGACCAGAGAAAGACTTTCGACTTGTTTACATCAGGGTCCCCCATTTTCAATTCATCATTCACCATCCTCTATCTAATTACATTCTCAGGTATCTGCATTTCTGTTGAACATTTTCACTGTAATAGGGTAGTGCACCGTGGAGTCTCGCATGAGATGATATTACTATACGTTTGCTCTTCTTGACGTGAGGCTGACGCACATCCGGGCCCCGGCTTAAATCTTGAACGAGGCCCTCTGGTTTCTGCAGGGCAAGTAGATCTTCGATAGCCTGCTTATCGATGATGTCTAGTTCCTCAAGCATTGCAGGATCCCATTCGTCCTCTATGGCAGGAACTGTGTATAGCAAGAATAAAAGAATAAATATAATTAGCATTTTAAAGAATCAAGGCATAACTATTTATGATCTAGCAGGAGCTTCGTTTTGTACGTACCAGTCAAAGCTGTCAATCTGGGTCAGGATGTCAAGTCCCCATTTATCATTAAAATCTTGATGGACGACAGACGGTTCAGGGTGTAGAACTCTGAGTAGATCTTCGATAGCCTGCTTATCGATGATGTCTAGTTCGCAAAACGTCGCAGGATCCCATTCAGCCTCTATGGCATGAGCTGTGTATAACAAGAATAAAAGAATAAATATAATAAAAAAAATTAAGAATCAAGACATAACTATTTATGATCTAGCATTAGACTCGTTTTGTACATACCACATTTATCAAAGCTATCAAGCTGTGTCAGGATATCTGCGTCGCTAACGTCTCCAAAATCCAGCGATTCAGCTCCACCTGAGAAGAGTTTTAAAAATATTAGTTCTATTAGCATAAGTCCCTTTTATAATATTAATTCAGAAATTATATTCTCTATGTATAAAACGTACCCTGTGTAACAGCATCCAGCCACTGCACCGTTTCTCGGCCTGTCAAAAAGGCCCCTCTGGCTTTAAAAAAGAAAGATGAAAGAAAAAAACATGTTAAAAACAACAACATACAAAATTATGTATTAATTAGGTTTAAAATAGACATGCATTTGTTCATTTGTACTTACCATTGGGCAGTAAACTTTCATCCCACAGCATAGGGTAGGAATCTATAACGATAGAAGAAATTATAGTTGTCCAAGTATACCGTTTTCGAAAGCCATTACTGTTGGTTGAATGTAGAGTCTACACTTAGAGCTTACTTATCTATCTAGGTCGTCCTCGGACGGGCCCTCCATCGGTGCTTCCAGTCATCCCGATCCTCCATGCATCTGGCTAGCTCGTTGGTGCTTTCTGTTTCCGCATCTCTCCTGAGTACGTCCACGTAGGTTAACGTGAGACGTCCTCGTGATCGATGCCAGTGTGTTGGTTCCCACAGCACAAGTTTGCTGGTTGGCATCTCATGGTGTCTCTGGCAGTGACCTGCCAGCCTCATTCTCCACTTTATCGCTCACCTTTAGCACCCCCCCATACAAGTTTGCATTAGTGACATGCTGATCCCTGTTGATGTTGAGCACCACACGCATCATTCTGGTGTAGCACCCATCCAAGGACTTCTGCAGGGTGGGCTTCAAGGTCCAGCATTCACTGCCATACAAAAGGACAGACTCAACTGTTGCATGAAAGAAGTTGAGCTTGATTTGACGGGGGAGGTTGGATTTCCACACACTGGTCATGCCGTTCAGAGCCCTCCACGCAAGTGCCTTCCTCACTTTAAGGTCTTGCTCGGACGAGTTGACCCACGAGCCCAGGTACTTGAAATCACTGACTTCCTTTAGAGCAGAGCCTCCTGTTGTCCTTAGAGGTGGATGATCCGGGAGGATGTTATACATTATGACCTCGGTTTTCTTGGCATTTAGCCTAAGGCCAACCTTGGCGCACTCCGTCTCCACTCTGCACAGGAGTTTACTTATACTTGCAGGGTAATTTATAGTTGTGGGTTTTTTAAAGATACATCAGACAGATCCCGTCGTCAGAATCTTCACACTTACGCCTTCTTTCTGAAGGTAAGGGGCAGGTACCCCCTCTAAGCGTTCAGTTAGTGGTCATCTACTTCCACTTTTATAACTAAGACAATAACGCTGTGTTGTGACAGATATTCGCAAGGAAGATTATCTGGTGAACCTGCTGAGGTCACACCTATGACTGACTTTAACAACTCCCCCCTCGTTCTGATCACTGGGCCGTATTAACGCTACATTAGCAGCAGTAGGTATCTGCTGTAAAAACATGATGGGTTTCAGATTGGCAGAGAGACATCCTGCATACTGAGATGGTTCACTTTGACACCCAAACAGGTTTCTATGATACTTTTTTCTCTTTATCTACACATAAAAGATATCTACAAGATAATTGTCTAAAGATTGTGACATTCTCCAAGAAAACATTCACACACACACACACACACACACACACACACACACACACACACACACACACACACACCCACACACACACACCCACACATATACAAGGTCGTAAATCAATACTTATCCTGGCATTGACTGATTCGCTGTCCTCTTCCATTTCTCCCACCTCCTAATGCCCCCTCCTCCTAGTGTGACTATCAAAGCGAAGGGGACTCAGTTTGACAGAGAGATATCCAGTCTACTGAGAATGTGCACTTTGACAGCCTTCAGAGGGGAATCACACACAGGTTTCTACGAAACATAAATTTCTCTATTTACACATATATTTTCTGAACACAAGTGTCTAAAGATTGTGACATTCTACACTTTATAGACACATTGTATTTTTCTTAAAAATATTCCCACACACACACACACACACACACACACACACACACACACACACACACACACACACACACACACACACACACACACACACACACACACACACACAGACACACACACACACATACACCCACACAGGGTCATAAATTTATTCTGAAAATCGGCTGATTTATTCTGAAAATCCCGCCTTCCATTTTGTCCCGCCTCTGGATATCCCTCCTCCTATAGCCCCGCCCCTTCCGAAACCGGAAGTCCTGCATCCTTGAACCCCTCGACCAATCAGGGGGCGTGGCTTCAATCAATCAAACTAAAAGGACCGTGGTTTGCATAATGAGACAGGATGCGGATGCTTATTCTCGCTCTCTGGTGGATTCGGGAGCCCAGCGGAGTATCCTGCCAGCTTCAGCTGCGGACGGCTTGAGTGGCAGTCACGGCCCCCCACTGGATGCCGCCAATTGAACTCCGATTCGCACCTTCTGCACCAGGTCAGTGACTGCTTGTTTCGATGGACATGCTTTTAATTGGGATTTTGTAATTGCTTCTGTGTCGATTTTTTATGCGCTCATAGACTTTTGGTGGATGTAGCGAACCGTCGCTTAAGTGACACTGTGTCATTTGCCACTTACCCCTGCACTCTGGGGGGGGGGGGGCGGCTAGCTGATTTCCCCGCTCTGAATGTGCCCACGTTTTCTGCTATGGTTGCAAAACATGGGGTGGAGCATTATATTCCCACGGCCGGTCCGCCAGTTTTCACGCACGCACGCCACCTTGACGCCGCTAAACTGGCCATTGCTAAAGGGGAGTTCGACACAATGGAGCCACTCGGCATTGTGCGGCGCTCAACCAGCCCGTGGGCCTCGCCTTTGCATATGGTTCAAAAAGCTGAGAAGCTGAGAAGTGGCGCCCGTGTGGAGATTTCCGGCGCCTCAATAGTGCCACGGCTCATGACCGCTACCCTGTCCCGCCCATCCAGGACTTTTCTGTTCACCTGGCCGGGACTACCATTTTCTCCAAGGTGGATTTGGTGCGGGGCTACCACCAGGTGCCAGTCCATCCCAGAGACGTGCCCAAGACCGCCGTTATTACCCCGTTTGGACTTTTCGAGTTTTTAAGGATGTCTTTCGGATTCAAGGGGGCAGCGCAGACCTTCCAGCGGTTAATGGACTCTGTGCTGCGAGGGTTGTCATTTTTATTTGTGTATTTAGACGACATCCTGGTGGCCAGCACATCTGCTGAGGAGCATGGTTTGCACCTCCGACAGCTGTTTCAGCGGCTGAATGAACATGGGCTGATTGTGAACCCGGCCAAGTGTCAGTTCGGCTGGCCAGACATAGACTTCCTGGGCCATCACATCTCTTCACAGGGAGCTGTGCCTCTGCCCACCAAGGTGGAGGCGATCACTGCCTTCCCACGTCCTCGCACCATCAAGCCCCTACAGGAGTTCCTCGGTATGGTACATTTTTATAACCGATTCATAACAGGAGCGGCTCTCTTGATGCACCCCCTGTACGGGGCACTAAGGGGCAAGAAGGATAATCAGGAGGTGGACTGGTCCCCTGAGAGGGTCCAGGCATTTGATAGTGCTAAGGCTGCTCTCGCTAACGCTACTATGCTGGCACACCCATACCCGGCCGCTCCAATAGCCCTCACGACCGATGCCTCAGACTATGCTGTGGGGGCGGTGTGTGATCAGTGGGTGGCCGGCGCCTGGCAGCCTCTGGCCTTTTTCAGCAGGACACTGCGGGACAACGAGAGGAAATACAGCACGTTTGACAGGGAGCTGCTGGCCCTTTTCCTCGCCACGCGTCATTTTAGGTTCCTGTTGGAGGGCCGGGAGTTCACCGCTTTCGTGTACCACAAGCCTCTGACCTTTGCCATGGCTAAGACCACGGAACCATGGTCGGCACGGCAGCAGCGCCAACTGTCCGCCATTTCGGAATTCACCACGGACCTGCAGCATGTGGCGGGCAAGGACAACCTGGTGGCTGACTGCCTCTCCAGAGTGCGGGTCAACACTGTGCACCTGGGTGTGGACTACGCAGCCATGGCAGTTGACTAGTGCACAGACATGGACATCCAGGCATTCAGGACGGCCACGACAGGACTGAGACTGGAGGATGTGGTGTTCCAGGACAGTAAGGCCACGCTCCTCTGCGATGTCTCCACCGGCCGACCTCGCCCGATGGTCCCCGCTGGCTGGCGCCGCCGCATTTACGATGCTATACATGCTTTTTCGCACACCGGGGGTGAAGGCATCAGTTAAGCTGGTGGGGGCTAGGTTCGTCTGGCCGGACGTCAAGGGGTGGGCAGCCTCTTGTGTAGCGTGCCAGCGCGCCAAGGTGCATCGGCACACTAAGGCCCCGCTGGGGCCATTTCTCATCCCGGAGAGACGTTTTGATCACGTCAACGTGGACCTGGTGGGCCTGCTGCCCCCCTCCCAGGGGTTCACTCACCTACTGACCATGGTGGACAGGACCACCAGGTGGCCGGAGGCCGTGCCCCTGTCATCCACTACATCGGCGGACGTGGCTCGGGCGTTCATCTCCACCTGGGTGGCCCGTTTCGGTACCCCTGCGGATCTAACTTCGGACAGAGGGCCCCAGTTCACGTCAGAGCTGTGGAGCGCCGTGGCGGAGAGTTTGGGGGTGAAACTCCACCGCACCGTGGCATACAACCTGCAGGCAAATGGTCTCTGTGAGCGTTTCCACCGCACTATGAAGGCTGCTCTCCGGGCGGCTCTTACGGACAGTAATTGGGTCGACCGTTTGCCGTGGGTCATGCTAGGCCTGCGCTCGGCCCCAAAGGAGGATCTGCAGTCATCTTCGGCTGAGCTCGTGTTGGGTCAGCCGCTGAGAGTCCCTGGGGAGTTCCTCCCAGGTGCCCCAGCCCCCTGGTCAGCTGCGACTCATCGCTTGGCCATCCGAGACGCCGCAAGCACTTTCGCTCCCGTGCCCGCACATCACTGTTTTCCCCTGTCCTACATCCCCAAGGACTTGATGTCAGCCCCATATGTATTCATCCACCGCGATGCCCACCGTTCTCCACTCCAGGGACCGTACGATGGGCCCTTCCGGGTCCTGGAAGCGGGGCCCAAGAGCTTTATGGTGGACAGAGGGGGGCTTCAGGAGCGGATATCGGTGGACCGTTTGAAGCCTGCACACATGGCCCCGGACGGGCCGGTGGAGCTGGCGGCCGTCCACCCAACCCCACTCCTGCCGCAAGCTTGCGGCCCGTGTCTACCTCTACCCCGGCAGCCCCGGACTCTCCCCCAGTCCAGCCTCACCGCCGGCGCGGACGGCCGCCGGCTCATGCCCTTCCCCCTTCCCCCCTGACTGTTAAGCGCAGTCGTTATGGTCGGGTCGTCAGGCCTCCTACGAGGGGCTGAGTACTTTGGGGGGTTTTGTATGGGTTGGGATTGCAGGGTATGTCTACTCTGGGTGTTCGGGGGGGCCTGTGTGGTGTCACATTGAGGGAGTCTCTTACTCCAGAGTTGAAGGGTCACAGGGGAGGAGATATAGGAGAGTGGTAGGTGTGTGTACTGCGGTGATTTTCTGAATGAATAAAGTAGGAAGTAACTGAAGGACCTGTCACGCGCGTTATTGTATCGCCTCTTCCTTCGACTTCCCACACTATTACATTTACTAGACATGATATATGAATATTAAGGTACTTCCCTCAAGGACACACATTTCAACATAACACTTTACTTGTTTGTCCCAGAGTAAACCACCAAGCTGACATTCACATTAATTTCCAATTCAGTGTATTTATACGGCATTTCATATTATTTGACTTATTCAACTTGTTTACCTAGATTCATTAAAGTCTTAACCATGCCTTTCTAAATAATTACATTTATTTAACACTCGTATTAGCTATTTGAAAATGATCTTACCTTAATCCTGTACATTTGGCTATAAACCACTCCAAGTTTACTATCAAAATGTTTCCCTGGTTAAACACATCATTTCAGTGATATTTGTAGTTTAATCTGGTTTAAATTGAATATAGAAAAATACATTTCTAATGTGTCCTAATTACTAAACATTATATCTCCTTCCTCCTCCTGTACTGTCTATCTTTGTGCCCCAGCAGAAGTTTGAGCTTTTCACACCTCTGAGAGAAACAGCTGTGAGCCTGCTTGTATGCAAATACTTTGGTCTACCTTTCCAGCTACTCACAGCATTTTCTGATTACTTGCATTTCTTAGTTACAGAATGAGTTATTCTTAAAAGATATATACTTTATCCCACATAATACTTTGAAGATGTAATGCTTTAAGTAACTTTTTTAAAAGGCTTGATTCAACCAGAAGCTCAGGCCATAATTTATTTCATGATTATATTTTAAGTGATTTTCAAGAGCAGCCTACCTGCTCACACAACACTGTGTTGATATAGCTGTTTATCACATATACATGTGATTTGAATGTTAACACCGTCATTGGCCGAATCATTGTTTGAGTCTTCGGGGGTGAATCATATCCCTGTAAAAATACATTTAAAATTGTTTTCCCATCATAGAATATGCATTCTAATATTAACACTTGGTCTTCTTTAGTATAAACAGTTTCTACACCAGATTTACTTTTAACACATATAATTTGAAGATGTATTGTTTTTGCCGTTATTTCTTGAAGACTTTCTTTACTCAAACCTTAATTTCACATCCTGGCCTGAAACTACTCACTGACATGACCAACAGGTCTCTTTGTTGGCAAAGTCTTTGAGGCTCCTGTGCGTGTGAACTTTTAATCAAGAAATTCAAATAGCCTACTGTTCTAAATTTAGTTGCTAGGTGACTAAGGTTTTATTATTACCATTTCATTGTCTTCGTAGGCACAGCTGCCTTGCATGGCCACAGACAAATGGTCCCCTTTAATGTTTTCCTAGTTAAGGTCACTAGAGGATTTTCTCTAAATGGCTTCCTCCTGAATTCCAAATTGGGAGTTAATATGTATAATTTAACAGCCAAATTATACTACACCAGTTTACCCATTCACTCACCGGCGGCGGAGGCAACCATGCAAGGTGCCAACCTGCTCATCGGGAGGCGTGAATGCCTTCTACAACGTTGTTCCAGTTCCGCATTGCCGTTTTGCGCTCTGATTGGCCGAGCGCGCGCATGCGCATGAGCCGCGACGCGCTCCTCAGCCAGCTCCTCAGCCAGGCTCCGCTTAAGGCAATTTATACAAATGGAAGTATTGATTACGCCGTAACGAATCATTAAAAAAATATACCCTTAACTTTACACATATGTTGGATTATGTAATTGGTTTGTCATGACAAACCAATAAAAAATCGCAAATTAACCGGTGGCTACAACAACACACAGTAACTACATGCCTCATTGTTTACAACTGGACACGGACACGTTAAACTAACCTAAAGTTAGTTGTTCACCAACAATCTACAGACACAAACAAACACAGAACCGGACTGTTATATTAAAATAATGTATTGCTGTTTAACGCGTCCGTGTCCAGTTGTAAACAATGATGCATGTAGTTACTGTGTGTTGTTGTAGCCACCGGTTAATTCACGATTTTGTATTGGTTTGTCATGACAAACCAATTACATAATCCAACATATGTGTAAAGGCACAACATATTCCAGTTAAGGGTATATTTTTTTAATGATTCGTTACGGCGTAATCAATACTTCCATTTGTATAAATTGCCTTAAGCGGAGCCTGGCTGAGGAGCTGGCTGAGGAGCGCGTCGCGGCTCATGCGCATGCGCGCGCTCGGCCAATCAGAGCGCAAAACGGCAACCCGGAACTGGAACAGCGTTCTAGAAGGCATTCACGCCATCGGGAGCAGTTAGGGGTCAAGTGTCTTGCTCAAGGACACTTCAACACGCTGCCCAGGGGGAGCGGCAGTCGAAGCGGGAACCTCCGGATTACCAGACGACTGCTCTCTGCCGTCATGTTTTAAAGATCCTATTTTGCCATCTTTGCCATCTCTGGCCTCTGACAGTAACACCCAGTCAGGGTTAAATGATACATACTGACATTTTAAAATCAATCAGTTGTCAGGTAAGGTCAAAATATGCATTTCACCAGCTGATTGTACTTGCCTGAATGTAACCGTTGGCTATTACCATTATCTAATCCTACCTTTAACCGCTCCTAACCAAACCTTAACCCAACCTCAAAGAGCACCTACGGCAGGCTGCATTTCGAAACTGGCCCCGGTAAAGGTCCAAACCCCCCCCCCCCCCCCCCCCCCGCCCCAACCCACTCCAATGTACAGTTTCTTCCCCCTCGAATGTATATATTTTCTTTTATGATCTCTGTCTCTTAAACAGTACTGTATATTTGTATATCTTGTATGTCATAAATGTCTGGATGTAACAGTACTGTATATTTGTATGTCGTGTATGTCATAAATGTCATGATGAATTGAAAATGGGGGACCCTGATGTAAACAAGACGAAAGTATTTCTCTGGTCTGCATCCCCTTAACAATTTTGTGTATTGAGCCGTACTGTATTGTATCTGTTAATACAATTTTTTATCAATCAATCAATCAATCAATCAATCAATCAATCAATCAATCAATCAATCAATCAATCAAACCCTAACCAGGAAAGAGTCTCCACATGCATCTCCCACACTGTCAAAATATAACGGTATAATTAAAACGGTAATGTGCACTATTATTGGATAAGAGAGAGTGATGCATCGTGGGTTGCTACTTCTATCAGCTCACAGGATGCGTTTTGACAAGGCTGTAAGTGTGTCAGAGGAAGACCGAAAGTAGAGAGAGAGGGCGGGAGGAAAGAGAGAGAGAGACCAGGAGGGAGAGAGAGTAAGGGAGAAAACAAGAGAGAGAGAGAGAGAGAGAGAGAGAGAGAGAGAGAGAGAGAGAGAGAGAGAGAGAGAGAGAGAGAGAGAGAGAGAGAGAGAGAGAGAGAGAGAGAGAGAGAGAGAGAGAGAGAGGGGAGACGGAGGGAGGGAGGGAGAGAATGGAGGTGTGTGAAATAGAGGGAGAAAAGAGTAAATGTGCCTGAAATAGAGGGAGATAAGGAGGTAAAGAAAATGGGAGAGCTTCAGATAGAGAGATACTCCAGAGAGAGAGAGAGAGACAGAGAGACAGAGAAAAGACAGAGAGAGAGAGGCAGAGAGAGAGAAACACAGAGAGAGACAGAGAAAAAGACAGAGATGGACGGACAAAGAAATGAACAGAAAGACTAATTGATTGAGTAGCAGGCTGTGTAAGAAAAGGATGAGAAGGAGAATCACAGCTGTGGTTACACAACAATAGTGTGTGTGTGTGTGTGTGTGTGTGTGCGTGTGTGTGTGTGTGTGTGTGTGTGTGTGTGTGTGTGTGTGTGTGTGTGTGTGTGTGTGTGTGTGTGTGTGTGTGTGTGTGTGTGGGTGCGTGCGTGCTGGACGGACGGACGGACGGACGGACGGACGGACGGACGGACGGACGGACGGACGGACGGACGGACGGACGGACGGACGGACGGACGGACGGACGGACGGACAGACAGACAGACAGACAGACAGACAGACAGACAGACAGACAGACAGACAGACAGACAGACAGACAGACAGACAGACAGACAGACAGACAGACAGACCTCAAGTCCCTGTGGTAATCCTATTAATCAGAGTGGAGAGCAGGTTGGAGGTATTGACTCTTGTCATCCTGAGATGTTTTTCCTGTTTGAAAGATGCTGCAACATGCCATAGATTTCCTTTAATTGAATCCCTCCTTGGCTGCCATTGTTAGCCTCTGCCCCAGCTTAACACGTGTTGCTGCACTAATCCCCTGCTCCTTAACATCAAAGGCTGCAGATACAATACATTAGCCTGTTCTGCGCTCACCTGAAGGCAGATCGGCTGAGAAAAAGGTGTATTGAATGAGGTTGAGACACCAAGGACAGTCAAGTCACTTCTAAGGCCACATCCACACGGAGACGGAACCGATCTTTTCTGTTTTCATTTCAAAAACATTTTCCGTAAACACGAAATCGTCTCAAGAAATATGTGCATTCAAACGAAACCACTGAAAATGCTGTAACGCCGCCACAAATGTACAAAATAAATGTCTTTCAATAGCTTCAGTGTTTTAGACTTTGCTCTTTTATTTTGAAACCCCCCGACCGGAAGAATTATTGTTGTTATTGCTAGCAGAACAACTTGTGTCATCTGGTTCTGTGCTTTTGTGCTAACGCTAGTTAAGCTAGCTAATATTTGTCTTCCTTTGACTTGTTGAAAATGTCTATAATACAAATGTTGAGATTGTTGGTGAACAAGCGACTAACTGCAGCTATGTTGTATGATGTTTCTTTTTTGTTGGCTGGGTTTGCGCATGTGGGTTAACACTTTAATCGCCAAAAACGCTGTAGGACGTCTTTCCCCGCCATGCTCATTCTGCCAAAGACGCCGTACCACGTCTTTGATATCAATATTTCAAAAATCTGTGATCGGAGACATGAGATGTACTGTTGAGCCCCTCTCAACTCTCCAACGGTTCAAGAGTGCCATCTGGTGGCCGATCGGCGGATCGCCCAGGGCGGAAACAGGAAATGGAAGCTGGTGCTCATTTCAATTTGGTCCGATCACTCTGTAATAGTCTCAGGACTCGAGCTGATCACAACGGATAGCAATCCGTTACCAATAACTCGATAAACAACATGATTTGGACGTATATACTATTATACAACCTGGAAATGGATCGCATATTTCTACATCCCATAATAGGAATATTTCTGTTCCACGCTCATCGCCCAACGGCGCGAGGAAGCTACGGTAAGAGTCAGTGTTTTTTAACGTGTTCGATACTAACTGCTCTAATGATCATATCACCCACACTAGATGAATCATCTAACGTTGGCCACGGAATTATAAACGACCCCCCCCCCCATCCGGTCAACATCAAATGATCCGTAGTAACTTCTAGAAGCACGTCCATTTGAAATTTTTTATCTCGCGCAGATTCCTATCAAACTGTATTTCATCATCAATGTAATGCATTTGGGGCTATAAATCACGTTCTGGAGAAAGCTGCAGAAAACGATTAAAACATACTTATACTTTAGACCGTATTTTAGTATGAATATGTGAATGAAAAAGTTTAACGTTGCTACACCCTGAACAATAGATATAGGACGTTGAATGGGCCATAGTAATGTCAATTTAGCAATACAATTTAAAAAGTTATAGCCCTGCAAAGAAGGGGAACTTCTCCATAGTAAATAGAGCTGGCGGAGGATGGTAAATTATGAATTTAACCCTGGCGATCAAAGTGTTAAGGGAGAGGTGGGCTATTGCGTTATCGGTTCAGGAAAGATGCGTACTGGCTTGTAAAGACGGAAACGCAAGGGTGGCGTCTTCAAATTTGTTCACTCTGGGACCCGTTTTCAGAAAATATCGTACTCAGGCTCCCAGAACACGGTTCCGTGGATGAAACGTGCATACGATAAAATACTTTGGCGGATACACCCAAACTCGTTTCCGTGTGGACATGACCTAAGGCCCGGTTCTCCCAAAAGCCTTGTAGTACTTACTGATTACTGACTTACTGAGTATTGACTGACAATGATACTAAGCAGGGACATGCACAGATATTTTGGGGGCAGGTGCTCAACAAAAAATAAAGGGCACATCAATGGTGAGTGGAGAATTGTTTTGGGGTGTGGTTTGCTGTCCTGTCTTGCACCTCTTAACTCATTGAGCGCCACGCTGTATTCCCATCTTTACTCAATGGTGCCAGCGTTATTGACCATTTTCGCGAGGTTTGCGGACCCATCGTGTGTTCTGTATTATAGCTATGGAGACAATAGTATGGCTCATTTGACAGCAGTGTTAATTTTGGCAGCTATTTTTATTTTAGTTTTAGTCTTAGTCATGTGTCAAATGCTCCTTTTTCGTTTTCATCATATTTAGTCACCTTCATTTATTTTTCGTTTAGCCAGTTTTAGTCAACTACAGGTCTGAGCATTTTAGTCTTAGTCAGTTTTAGTCTCGATTTTGTCTTTTTTGTTTTAGTCTAGTCGCAGAAAACGAATGAGATTTTTGTCTAGTTTTCGTTAATGAAAAAAAAGGCATTTTATTCTCTTGTAATGCAATTCTATGTACCACTACAGTCAGTCAAATTCACATACATTTCTTTTGGGATCATAGATTCATGTAGACGCCCGATGGTCCGATGGTCACAAATGGAGGAACTCACCCGACCTAGTTGGCTTCAATATAGTGTATGTTATCCTTCAACCATGAACTATTGTAATTCAAATTTAGTTGGCTTATAGCCAGTGTTAATTTTGTCAGCTATTTTAATTGTACTTTTAGTCTTAGTCATGTGTCAAATGCTCTTTTTACATTGTCATCATATTTAGTCACCTTTATTTATTTTTCATTTTAGTCTTGGATTTTGTCTTTTTTGTTTTAGTCTAGATTTAGTCAGGGGGAAAAGCTTTGTTGACGACCATATAGTCATCATTTTCGTTGACAAAATTAACACTGTTTGTCAGGCACTGTTTATAGTCCAACATTGACAAACCAGTGTTTTCCTGTTGTGTAACCCTGGCCTGCGATTGTTACCAAAAGCATGTATTAGGTTCGGTAACATACGACGCTGTGATCAATACCAAAGCAGATAGACCTTACCTTAGTCAAAAGGTACTCCAAAATGAATAATCCATGTAGTTCCATCACGATCGCAATTACTCGTGTGCATTGGGTCTGGCTATAATACGGGAAACAATAGGTTTCAGGCGAGCAAATCTCTGACATATGGCTGTTCTGATTCACTTTGAGGGGGAGGGGATTCCTGCAGCCAAGTGTTAACAGAATTCAACTATAGGGCGACAATAATGTGGTCAAGAGGCATAGTTTCTATCTTGAGCCTGAACTGGCGTGACTTATTTTATTCACATGGTAAGCAGCAGTAACACAAGTCTTCTCTCACTGAGAGACATTGAGGGAGAGAACGAAATGGGTGGATACCTTTTCTTTTATACTCGCCATAAGGTAGAGTACCTGGGTGGCTCCACCTAGAGCGCCCTCCTGTGGGAACAGATATATATACAACTAGACAGTCATATGGAGACAATTATATATATGCAGGTAAACAGTTACTAGAGTAAACAGCCATATGTACAGTTAGACAGTTACTAACAATCCTACACAGAGCTTCTGATCTCAACACTCCCACTTAGGTGAGCATTAGCATACTGGCTGATTTCTGGGAAAAACATTTAACAAAGGAAATAATATATAATCCCAAAAACATCCATAGGGTTTGAGAGTCAATATCCTCACATTAAACATGACCTTTGCAAATCCCTTCAATTTTAATTTGAAAACAGGCTCCCTCATAGTATCTATTACTCTGTCGTCCGTTGGACAGTAAACCAGTGTCATTCTTTCTTATCTGATGGCATACCTGATGAGATGATATTATTTATAATGACATTTTTACATTTATATTGACACATTGGGTTCCTAGTAATCACAATGGTCCCCTGGTTGTCCTTATAAACAACAGTCTCCACATACACAATGTTCATCATTTTAAACGGTTTTGACAAAACGCCCATTCTTCAAAAACGCCATATTCGGTATAGAGGATATATTTCAATTACCTATTGCATTTTGAACAATACATTCATAACCTTATCTTCATCACTTCGAGCAGTTGCTCTAGATAAACACATTTTGCATTGTCATAGCTAGAAACATATACTCAGCTTCACATGCTGATAGTATCCCTGTAGGCGCTAAGCCCTTAAACCTTTGTTGTCTTTTCTGAAACACCGCTGTCCGTCTGCAGCACCTCTGGGATAACGAAAAACATATTTTTGACGTAGTTCAATTATTCTCTGTGGGGTCAACAAACATACTATGACACTCTTACTCACTACAGAACATAGGTCAGAGCGAGTACAGGTTGTCCAACAGAATGAAGCTACCCACAGTTTATCTATACATTTCTTACTTCAGTCAAAAACATCTCAGGACCTTTCCCGACATATCTCTTCTGGGATATTTTTACACAGTTGGCAGACTGTTCGAAGTCCATACCTATAAAATGGTTTAACCTGCCTAGGTTTTGTGGTCTGGAACGATGATCAAATCCTCCACTTCTGTATTTTAAACATAGATCCTCTTTTGTATTTAAACATGGGGTTAAACATAAGATCCATTTCAGTAACTCATCCACCTCTGTACTTAAACATGGGACCAAACATATGGCTCAATTCTTCAGCATTCAATACATTTTCTATGAACCATACTTTGTATTTACCGTGGTCTTCAATACCCTCCTGGATCGAATACAACCATTTCCCTCCCACTGTCTGTCTGCCTTCTTCGGGGGACAATGTGGCCTCCTTAAAGGTCGGGTTTACCCCACTGGCTACCCTGTAGTAGTACTCAACGGGGGTAGGTGTATTGTCCTCCTCGTCACTCCCTTTCCTGGCATAGTCTGGCAGATATTCTGGGGGTTTGTGTTCCCTTGGGGGATATCTCACACTGCTTGTGGCACTTGACGTCACCCTCAGGTGCTTCTCGTCATCGCCCTCTGGGGGTTGCTGACTGTCTGTCTGCACAACTGTACTAAGTACACTGGGGTGATGTGTTTCTATTTCTACACACCTTGCTCTGGAGTCCAGCTCTGGCTCCTCTGTCTGTGTCTCGCTCTCACAGGTTGTCTTCATGACAAACTTGACTAGCATGTGTTTCTGCACTCTCCCGTTACCGGGGTGATAAACTAGGAAAGCAGGACTTCCTCTGTCGTGTCCTACGAAAAATCCTTTTACATCCTTGGACTTGGGTTTTCCCCTGTCCTGCAGGTACGCATAACACACTGATCCAAATCGGTGCATTCTGGCTAGATTACACTTCTTTCCTGTCAGCTCTGTATACGGAGTGGTGCCCGAGTGCTTATTAAAGCACCTGTTTCTGGTGTAAGCGGCTTCTTGCACTGCATAATGCCACAGGCTCTTTGGTAAGTTACTATCTGCTAGCTTACACCTAGCCATTTCGAAAAGGGTGTGCCATTCCCTCTCTGCCACCCCGCTCTGGTGTGTGGGATATGGACGTGACGTGACGTCTCGTGTCTTATCTTATACCTTCTCAACAGTGATTGGAACTCTCTGTTTGTGAACTCGGCTTCGTGGTCGGACCTCAAACATCTTACTGTACCATAAGGGGCTACGTCTGCCAGGAATCTTTCTGTGGCCTGGAGTGTGTCACTCTTTTCTTTGATAAAGCAAACAAACACTGCCCCTGTACATATCTAAAACCTCCTATGGACTCGTTGCTTACTGGGCCTGCTAGGTCCATGTCAACTAGTGCAAGTGGTACCCTTACTCTGTCTGTGGGATTTCTGTATCTCGGTTGTGTAAACTTCCCCGTTTTGCACATTGCACAATTTTTGTCAGGTCTACGCTTCTCCCCCTCAATGTGCATGCCATCTGACACTACTTGCAGTTTCAGTAAATCCTCGTAATTACAATGACCCATAATCTCATGCCATGTCTGAATATCGTGACTGGCCGTCCCGCTACACACATCATCATTATCGTTACACTGGTCGTTGTCACTACACTCCGTTTTCAGATAAAATATTCTCTGGTACATCTTTATGTCAAACCGGGTACCGTCAGGTTCTACAAGAACATTATTACCTTTATCGAAGAATACCTTGGCGCCGCTTGCAGTAGCAGCTATTACAGAGAATAGTCCTTGTGGGAACGATGGTACGTATAGAGCGTTCTTTAGCATCACCGTACGCCGGCGCCCCTTGCTGTCCGTGAGGCATACCTGTGCGTCTCCCCTCTCTTGTGCCAATCCGTAGATGCGTCTACCGTCCGCCAGCTCCATGCAGTGCCTCTCCGAGTGGAAAGTGTCGTCAAAGTTCTTCAACCGACTCCTGTCGTTGATGACATGGGACGACACGCCCGTGTCCACGATCAGTCCCCGCTGCAGCTGGGCCGGTCCGGCGATGCCCGCCGTCCGTGCTCCAAAAGCGCAGTCTTCTTGTCCCGTTATCCTCCGGGCGTCGTCTCGACTCGCCTCACGTCGATCGTCGCCGCCATCGATTCTCCGGGCGTCGTCTCGATTCATCTCACGTCGATAGTCGCCGCCATCGATTCTCCGGGCGTTGTCTCGATTCATCTCACGTCGATAGTCGCCGCCATCGATTCTCCGGGCGTCGTCTCGATTCATCTCACGTCGATAGTCGCCGCCGTCGTGTCCGCTGTCGTCATCCTATCCACAGCCGTTATCTTGTCTGTAGTCGCCATTTTGTCCGTGGCTTTCGTCTCGCCTGTAGTTGCCATTTTGTCCGTGGCTTTCGTCTCGCCTGTAGTCGCCATTTTGTCCGTGGCCTCTGTCTCGTTCATGGCCGCCGTCTCGTCCGTAGCCGCCATCTTGTCCATGCGCGTATCGCGCGCTCTGTTTTATTTTTTTTTCATGCACGCTCTGTCTGTGTGCCCCGTGAATTTGCAGAAGCTACACCAGACAGTCTTTGTGCATTCGCTTCTCCGATGGCCTTTATCTCTGCATTGCCAACACGCCAGTTCCGTCGTTGTCCTGGTTCTCTCTCTTGGCGTCGCTCGGGCCTTTAGCACCCTCTCCCCCTCCTCCGCGGCGGTTGGGTGAGTGTCTTCTGAGGCCTCGAAGTTCCTTAACTTAGCCTTGAATTGTCCCAACGTAATGTCCGTTGAACCGTGTGTTACCAGGAGTGTGAACGGTTTGTACAGCTCCGGTAGTCCTCTCATTATCATCGCCATCATTAGCCCATCGCTCGGTGCTTCTCCGGCACTCCTCAATGGCGTCGTGATTTGCTCCACTCTGTTGACGTATTCGGTCACAGTTTCGGTGGTCCCCTTCCTCAGGCCCGTTAGTGCTGTGTAGAGGGCCACGACTGTGGGTCTTCCTTGTCCGATGAAATGCTCTCTCAATACTGCCAGGCTTGCTCTGCCTCTGTCTTTAGTGTCGCGGAATATCAGCCCCAGGCTGGTGTCGTCGAGCATCGGCGCTAACTCACAGTACGCGCTAGCATTCCGCTGGTCGTCCAGGGCTTGCTCTTCCGCTGTCAGTTCTCCAGTGGGGGCCCCCAGGATTGTCTCCTTCAGCCCCGCCCTGTGCATGCAGCACAGCATGCGCTCTTCCCAGAGCTCGTAGTTCTCTGCTTTTCCATTGAATGTCTGCCATTTGTCTCTTCTCTTGTTTTCCATCCTCTTCGTTAATGGTATGCTTAGCTTTTGCTCTTGTTGGCCTAGCGACTAGCCACACGGTGCTCCCGGTGCTATCCTAGCCTATAACTTCAGCTAAGCTTGCTACAGTACCTCCACTATTTCGCCCCAGCGTTATCTGGGCCCATAACCTGTTAACAGAATTCAACTATAGGGCGACAATAATGTGGTCAAGAGGCATGGTTTCTATCTTGAGCCTGAACTGGCGTGACTTCTTTTATTCACATGGTAAGCAGTAGTGTTGTCAAAAAAAAGTATCGATACATATCGATACTGAATATTTAAAATGGTTTCGATACTCATTTCCAGAAATACCAATACTTTCTGCAGTATCGGTACCAGCTGGCGAGTGTTCTACCGCAAGTTGTTGACACGCTGTTCAGAGCACGCTTGCCCCTCCGGCTCCTCCAGCCCTCCCCCTCACAGAGCCGACAAACATTTTAGCTGAAGATGGCAAATGCAGAGCATCCGCAACTTGTGCTTGTGGATAAAGAAAACAGCAGAAGTGCTGTTTGGAGGTACTTCGGGTTTAAAGTAAACAACGAAGGACAAGCTAAAGAAGATGCCCCAATGCTATTTGCAAGCGGTGTTACAGATCAGTGCCAACGCGGATCTCCATAAAGAAATGAGAGGTTCGTGACAGCTGCTCTTTCAACGTCACTGAAGCATTAAACCATTAGCTCTAGTTTAATACATGATACGTTGTCTACTGATGGCACATAATATCAACAGCTGATAAGTTGTTAGTAAAGTTACAGGCAGCTATCAGCTAACGTTAGCTACTCCTAGCCGTTAGCTCCCTTAGCTTAGCTGGCCACTTTTATAATTACTGCATGGAAACGGAGTAACGTTAACGTTTAAACGTTATGTCGAGGTCATACAATACTACAGTCGACATAAGGTTAACGTTACCCCGTTTCCATGAAGTGTTTAAATAGCAGCAATCTTGTTGAAAATGTAACGTTACTAAAATGCTCCGAGCATAGCCTCTCTCTCTCTACCCCTCTCTCTACCTCTCTCTCTACCTCTCTCTCTCTCTCTCTCTCTCTCTCTCTCTCTCTCTCTCTCTCTCTCTCTCTCTCTCTCTATCTCTCTCTCTCTCTCTCTCTCTCTCTCTCTCTCTCTCGTTATCTTTAAATAAAAATCGAAACTGTTACTAACTGTAATACAAACAGTTCAGTTTGTCAGGTACATGCAACACAGATTACAGTGTTTACATCTGTCTGCTTGAGAAAATACCATGTTCTGCATCTGCAATAAAAATGATTGAAGTGAGATGAACAGTTATTTTTAAATGTGTGATCTAAAGATAAACAAAGGGTTTTAAAAGTGTTATATTTAACTTCTCTTATAGTACCAGAGAGAAGCTCAGGAAAATCAACCAGCAACAAAAGCTAAATTTGTTTATAAAAAAAAAATATATATATATATATATATTTTTTTTTGGTATCGAAATGGTATCAAAGTATCGATACTTTTCAAGGTATCGTATCGAAGTCGAAATTCCAGTATCGTGACAACACTAGTAAGCAGCAGTAACACAAGTCTTCTCTCACTGAGAGACATTGGGGGAGAGAACGAAATGGGTGGATACCTTTGCTTTTATACTCGCCATAAGGTAGAGTACCTGGGTGGCTCCGCCTAGAGCGCCCTCCAGTGGGAACAGATATATATACAACTAGACAGTCACTGGTGGAGACAATTATATATATGCAGGTAAACAGTTACCAGAGCAGTTAGACAGTTACTAACAATCCTACACAGAGCTTCTGATCTCAACACCAAGGCACAGAGAGAGAGAGAGAGAGAGAGAGAGAGAGAGAGAGAGAGAGAGAGAGAGAGAGAGAGAGAGAGAGAGAGAGAGAGAGAGAGAGAGAGAGAGAGACCGTAGAGACCCAGTTCAAAAGGTAGGCGATACTGCCACCTGTCGGGATTCGATCTTCTTTTTTTTTGAATTTTTTTATTTTACCAGTGGGCAATGGCCACTAGATACATTTTTTGGTACACATCAGGTAACATAGAGTGAGCAGAAGTTGGGGAGGAAAGAGGGGGAAGGAGAGAAAGAGGGAAGGGGAAGGGGTGGGGGTGACAAAAAGAGAGGAGAGATGAAGAAACATAAAAGATCAAATAAAAGACAAACAAAAATAAGATTCAATAATAAAAACAAGGACAAAATATTCTATCTTCATTGCAATTTTAACGTAGGCAGCGGCGCCAGGGAGACACAGGCAGGTCCGTGTGAGTGTTTAGAATGGGGAAATCGAAAGAAAGAGAAATGGATCTAAAAACGAGTTTTCTCGTTTTTGGCGCTGAACGGTTGGATTTGAAACAAGAGAACTCTTGTTTTTAGCGCAGAAAGAGTTAATCAGGCTCTCTCTCTCTCTCTCTCTCTCTCTCTCTCTCTCTCTCTCTCTCTCTCTCTCTCTCTCTCTCTGTATGTATCATGGTGAATGCAGGCTGCCAACGATGCACCTCTCCATAGAAGGCATAATTGTTTCAATAAAATTGCTTTATCCCTTTTACTTCCTTTGTTACTTCCTTTCCTTCCTTTGTTACTAGTTACTAGTTATTCATTGTTACTAGTTACTCTTGGCTGCTTCCTGGCGCTCTTCTCCTTCCTTTTCTGAGTTATTTATTTCCTTGGCATTGCGCTGCAGGCACAATTCAAATGAATCATTTTGAATTACTCAGATAACCTTCAGCTTCTATCTCTATGCATCAAAATGCTGAATTGACTTTCTTCATTATTAATTAATTTAATTGCATAGTGTATTATTATTACAGTTATTATTCATTGTTTTACTGTTTTTGTTCCTGAGCTGATGGTGACATGGACTTAGATACACTTTGCATGTACCTGCTATGCCTTCCTGTCAGCTGTCACAGTAGTGGGAGAGCATTTTATATTCAGAAGCATTTTATATTACCTAAAGGTAAAATCGGGGCCACTTATTTGTCAAACATGTACCCAGAAGTTATTAAAATGGTCCTCTTAAAAACCTCGTAAAAATAACAGACTTTCCATTGATGTTTTGAGGACCATTTCAACAACTTCGCTGTAAGTGTTTGACAAATAAGTGACTTGGATTTTATGTTTAGGTGATCTAAAATACTTCTGAGTGAAAATGAAAAGACATAACATACCGTCGCCCGGGAGATCTAAAGTTAATTTCAATCCATGTTAATTTGCCCAGCTGTTATATGAAGCCTGCCCACCTGATCTCCAACCTACCAAAGTCAGCCCATGTTACCAAAGTCAGCCCATGTTACCCCAGTTCTTAGGGACCTGCACTGGCTCCCCATCGCCGCACAAATCCGCTTCAAGGTCCTCGACCTGGCATATCGAGGTGACAGCACCAAGGCTCTGGAACGCTCTCCCCCTGGACCTGCGAACTGCCCCCACTGAAAACTCTTTTTAAAAAAACAACTAAAAACACATTTGTTCAGACAGGCCTTTGGTCATACATAGGCACTTTTTCTTTTTCTTGTCCTCACTGTTCCTAATGAGGGATTTGGGGTGCTTTTTCAATGTATGTGATGTATAGATTGGGGGAAGATGGTAGCATCTAACGGTGCCAGGTCAGAGAGGGCAGGAATGTGTTTGGCTCTAGCAGACGGTGATAGAACGGTGGTTCAGGATAGCAGCACACTGCCAGCGAGGGTGTTTGTTTTGAATTCCGATCGAAGACACAACAAGATAACGTGGACACAGAGGCAGCGCGATGGAGGTTTTGACAGAGAGAAACGTTTTGAGATGTGTGTAAAGGTTAAATGCGGTTGTCATGACAGCGCGGCACATGACAACCAGAAAGGGGTGGGCTATCATAGCTATGACGAAGATCCTATAAAGCTGACGGTGGTTCCGGGTAGGGCCAGACAAAAATCAGACCAAAGAAACTAATCCCACAGGAGGGAAGAGACCAAGATACTCTCTCCTCTCATCACAGAGAGGAGGGGGGGAAGGAATAATGACACATCATCATTAGCTTCGGCTACCACGAGGATGGTCTTGGCTAACGAACAGGCCCGACCATTGTTGGACTGAATAGCAGAGGGACAATAGACTGGACTGAAAGTTCATTAGATAGACTGAACACACCGAAAGATCATTAGAATAGACTTTCCAAGGACAATACAATCTGTTAACATCTGAGCTGAGGTTTCTGTTTATATCAATAAACAACGCTTTTCCTCATAAGGTATTACGCTGTGTCGAAGTGTCGAATTCTTACGTAGGTGGAGAATTATTATGGTGTCGGAGATGTCAGGACCATTAAAATGACACAACGCAGAGGAATTGGATGGAGAGCCAAACAGACGAAGACGTGATACTGGCCAGATTGATCAGGATCTAACACTATAGTTTTGTTTTAATTAGTGACTCATGATTTTATCCAAATTCTTTTATTCTACTTTTTCTATCTGGTTTCACTGTTTTTTTTTAACTACTGTCTGTTGTTGTTGTCATTTATTTCTGATTTTGTTTTATTGTGTTTTTTATATTAAGCTGTAGTGTAAAGCAGCGGTTCTCAACAGGGGTTCCGCGGCACACAGGGGTGCCGCGGAGAGCTGCCAGGGGTGCCGCGAGATGCCTGGCAATGTTTCTTTAAAAATATAGAATGACAAGTCTTATTTTGAAAATCCTATAGCGGGTCTCATTTCTGCCCACGCGCAGCTCCAGCTATAATAACTAGGCTCTGACAGCTAGCAACGTTCAGGTCATTATGATACTCTTATTTTGAAAATCCGTGGTGTCGTGACTCATATCCGCTCTACAGCACACAGCCAATAAGGATGCATCTCCACACAGCAGGCTGAGCAGTAGCGTCTCTCAGCTCAGCAGCAGTAGCGTCTGGATCTGGAACGCGGACATTGAAACAGAGCAAGGATAGTGTTTTCGAGACCCAAAACAAATCCCTGCTGTTTTATCAAATGCATATAACATGCTTTGCAATCCTTGCCATTCCTTTATGACCACGTCGTGTTTAAGACCGGAATTAATGTCCCGTTAGCATAAGCTAACAACAAGCTAAAACCCTGTTCAGAGCGACAGAGAACAGCAGAGTGGGGAGCGACTGGGAAGGAGGACTGGGAAGGAGGGGGGGGGGGGGGCATTCTCCCTCTGTGTGTGTGCATTTGAAAAGATATGATGAAGTCAGACGGCTATATTATATTGATAGTAAATGTACTGAGGGTGGACAGACAGATGATGTTGATATTTAAACATAAAAAATACAATACATAATAAATGTATCCATGATCATCATGCAACATAAAACAATTGCAGGAACGGTTTGGGAGAGGAAGGTGTTTTAGGTTGCGTGTTCCAAAAATGTTTACTTAAAGTTTAAAGCTCACTATATCAAAACGTGGCACTTTATAGTGAACACGAGGTCTATTTGTATTAAAAACAAAAAGACAGGACCGGAAAAGTCTTTATCATATGTAGGGGTGCCCTGGAATATTTTATTGGACACAGGGGTGCCTTGGCAGCAGAAAGGTTGAGAACCCCTGGTGTAAAGCACCCTGTGCATTCGTGCTGTGAAGGGTGCTATTGTAGTGGCTACTGGGACATAATTCACGGCAGTAAAATGTGATATCGGAAAATATCCGTACCGGTTTAAAAAAAGAAAAAAACAATAACAATATTTGCTTTATATATATCCAGTGAAATTATTAGTTACCTGAAATTATTCCGTTTTTTGGGGTGGGAAACCCTGCATATATCGGTATCGGTTGATATCGGTTGATATCGGTATCGGGAATTAAGAGTTGGACAATATCGGAATATCGGTATCGGTAAAAAAGCCAATATCGAGCATCCCTAATCCTAGCCTTATGTGGTGTTTACTACATCTCCTGTGATCCTTAGCGGGGGATGACGTAGTTTAAGAGAGACGAATGAAAGAGGAATGGCAGTGTTGTTGTGCGACAGTAGAGTGCATAATAAAATAGTATTTTTGCATCGGAACACGGCTCCGTTTTCACTATCATTACCGCATTCCTACATTGGTGACCCTGATTTTCTCTTGGACGTATTTCGGAGATTACATTGAACATGTCAAATGAACAACAAGACGCGGATCGCAGATCGCAGAACGCCGTTTCACTCAAGCTGCCGGAGTTTTGGGAGCAGAGCGCCAACGCTTGGTTTGCACAAGCTGAAGCCCAATTCGCTCTCAGGGACATTACCGCGGACGCCACAAAGTACTACTATGTGGTAGCAGCCAGGGCCGGACTGGGGAAATAATTCATACCGGGAGATATAGAGCGAAATATAGCCCCAATCAGGCCACTTTTTAAGCGGGGGGTCTGGGGGTCCCCCACCCGGAAGATTTTAGTTACAAAGACTTAATTACCTGCATTCTGGTGAATTTTAGTGCATGTGAATCACAAACTAATGAGCCAACAATTGCTTAGTACAATGTACTGTTATGAACCTCAAATAAAACTGTTGTGGCACTAGCAATGGTACTCTCTCCACCTTCAAAAAGAAAAAAGCAAGAGCACAACATATTTTTCTATTTACTATTATAATACAGTTAACCACTCTCTCCACCTATTCAAACAAGTCAAGAGCACAATTCATATTCACTTTACTGATGCACTACCCATCAACAGTTAAAATAGCCCTTTACACAAACATTAAATAACAGACCTTTCATTACAATACTATAATAACAGTAGCCACTGCCAGAATAGTGACACATGTATCACATGTGGTGAGCACACGCATGCATGCACAACGAAGACAGAAGATTGCGTTGTCTCAATCATTTTAACGATAAAATTAGCTCAAAGTATGAGCTCACTGACTGAAATTTCCAACAAAAAGCATCAATTGTCAAATAATATTGATCACATTAACTAGACTAGATGTTTTTGAGGAAATTAGAAAGGGAACAACAACTTAACCCTTGTGTCTGATCAGATTCTTATTTGTTTGATAACTTTGCAGTGATTATGTTTGTAGCCAATGTGGCAAAGGTGTGTAATCTTTGAATTATCTTGGAATTATTTTTACTCTCTCTTTCATAAATTGTTTATTCAACTTCAGCCCCAATCATAACCACCACATATTGTTTTTTGTAATGTCAGATTTAACAACTCCTTTTGGGAGTGTGCCATCTGCCATTCCATTCGCCGCCTCCACTGTCAATCAGTTGTATCGCCTGGTCCTGCCTCCACCAATCACAAGCGGCAGCACGGCTCCATTGTGTGTGTGTGTGTCCGCGTGAGGGAGAGAGTCAGATAGTTCTCCAACTCTGTCGCAGACAGTGAAATCCTGGTTGTTCCCCACCCACCTGGTTACAAAAACTATCGCGCCGCGCCGCCGCCACAACTAGAAACAATGGCCTGGCAAAAAATAAATAAAAAATTATAATAAAAAAAATATATAATATCTTTTTTTTTTATATAATTTTTTTTTTATCTGTGCAGGCCAGGCCACCGGGAAAACTCCGGGTGCTCCCGATGGCCAGTCCGGGCCTGGTAGCAGCCCTGACGAACTCAACTGCGGCGAGAGTGGTGAGTTTGCTGGAAAACCCACCTACACATGACAAATATGTTGCTATAAAAACACACCTGAAAGAGGCTTTCGGTCTGTCTGAATCTGACCGTGCTCGCCAGCTTCTCTCTCTACCTGGACTGGGTGACTCAAAACCCTCTGAACTGATGGATCACATGTTAGCTTTGCTGGGTGACCATGGGCCATGTTTTCTATTTAAAGAGCATTTCCTGCAACAGCTACCAGACTATGTTCGTTTACCTATGGCTAATTCCATCAAAACTGACTTTCGCCAGCTAGCTAGAGAAGCAGATGTATTTTTCTCAGAGCGGAAGAGGTGTGTGGCAGCATCAGCCTACACCATTGATGAGCAGGGATTCCAGCCACTCTCTATCTCTGCCGCGGCTATGCCCCGCCGGGTGAGGTTGTCGGGTTTGTGTTTTTACTACGCAAAGTTTGGGAACAAAGCTAAGAAGTGTCTGCCACCTTGTAACTACAGTGGGTCGGGAAACGCACTGGCTGCCACTCATTAGCAGCCGTGAGTGTTGGCCATCCTGCAGGATTGCTGTACGTCACCGACTCACTCTCCGTTTTTTATGTGACACGGGTGCCCAGGTGAGCGTGTTGCCGGCGTCCACTCAGGATTTCCACTCAGCGAGACGGGGCCCCGCCCTTGAAGCTGCCAATGGCAGTGCGATCCCTACATTTGGCAAACGCACCGTGACATTGTGTTTTTCTGACCAGCGTTTCACCTGGGATTTTGTGTTGGCCAAGGTGTCCACTCCCTTCCTAGGCGCTGACTTTCTCTGCGCCAACAGTCTCTTGGTAGACGTGGGGAATCGCCGGCTCGTCAATGCTGAGACTTTTGGCTCCTTAGCATGTGAGCGCAGTGACACGGCCACAATGACACTGTCCAGCGCCGTCGCGCCCACTGATGATTTCTCCCGCCTCCTGTTGGAGTTCTCGGACATCACAACACCCACCTTCTCGTCCGCGGCCACTAAGCATGGAGTCGTGCATTACATCTCCACGGAAGGCCCGCCAGTACATGCTAGGGCTCGTCGTCTCGACCCACACAAGCTCACCATCGCTAAGAATGAGTTTGCCTCCATGGAGGCACTGGGCATCGTTCGTCGTTCCGACAGTCCTTGGGCCTCGCCTCTCCATCTCGTTCCAAAGGCTAACGGCGGCTGGCGTCCGTGTGGCGACTACTGGCGCCTTAAAGACGCCACTACACCTGATCGTTACCCGGTTCCACACATACAAGATTTTTCAGCCCACCTTGCTGGCGCGTCTGTTTTTTCGAAGGTGGATCTGGTGAGAGGATACCACCAGGTGCCGATTAGCCCTCAGGACATCCCCAAGACGGCAGTTATAACCCCATTCGGGCTCTTTGAATTTTTGAGGATGACTTTTGGCCTCAAAAATGCGGCTCAGACTTTTCAGAGGTTAATGGACGCCATGCTGCGCAACCTGTCTTTCGTGTTCGTCTACCTAGACGATATCCTGGTAGCCAGCACGTCCAAGGCGGAACACCTAACACACCTCCGGCTTCTCTTCAGTCGCCTCAGAGAGCATGGATTAATCATCAACCCAGCAAAATGTCAGTTTGGTCTGCCTGCCATGGACTTCCTTGGCCACCACATCACTACTGCTGGGGCGGTCCCATTACCAGTAAAGGTGGAAGCGGTGCTGCGGCTCCCACGCCCTATCACGGTTAGGGCCTTGCAGGAGTTCCTGGGGATGGTGAATTTCTATCATCGGTTCATCCCTCAGGCTTCCCACCTGTATGGGGCTCTCAAGGGCAAGACTCCCAAGCATGCCATCGCCTGGTCCGACGACATGTCAAAGGCGTTCTCGGATATCAAGGAGGCCCTTGCGAGCGCAACCATGCTGACGCACCCCGTGCCTGAGGCTCCCGTGGCATTGACAACTGATGCCTCGGATTATGCCGTTGGAGCCGTTTATGAGCAGTTGGTCGAGGGCATTTGGCAACCCCTGGCGTTCTTCAGCCGACAATTCCGTTCCAGCGAACAGAAGTACAGCACCTTTGACCCTGAGCTCCTCGCCCTGTACTTGGCGGTCAGACATTTCCGTTTCCTGCTGGAGGCTCGCCCTTTCACTGTTTTTGTAGACCACAAACCATTGCTTTTTGCTATGGCGAAGGTGTCCGAACCGTGGTCTGCCAGGCAACAACGCCATCTGGCTTTCATCTCTGAGTTCACCACTGACATCCAGCATGTGGCGGGGAAGGACAACCCCGTGGCTGACTGCCTCTCACGAGCCGCCATTGGTGCTGTCCACCTGGGAATTGATTACGCCCGTATGGCTGCGGATCAGGTTTCAGACCCAGACATCCAGGCATGCAGGACGGCGGTTACTGGCCTCCAGTTGGCGGACGTCCCCTTCTTTGATGATGGCACGACGCTGCTATGTGATATATCTATGGCGCAGCCAAGGCCAGTGGTTCCACGGGCATGGAGACGACAAGTTTTCGAGGCTATCCATGGCCTCTCGCACCCGGGCAGGAAACCATCACAGCGCCTAATGGCAGCGAAATTCGTCTGGCCCAGGATGATGGTTGACATTGGGGGTTGGGTCAAGACCTGCATGGCATGCCAACGCGCGAAGGTCCATCGACATGTTAAGGCCCCGTTGGAGCGGTTTGATGTGCCTGAGAGGCGTTTTGACCACATCAACGTGGATCTGGTGGGACCCCTTCCTACCTCCAGGGGGTACACTCACCTTCTGACGATGGTAGACAGGACCACCCGTTGGCCGGAGGCTGTCCCACTCACTGCGACTACTACAGCTGACGTGGCTCGCGCATTCATCAGTACCTGGGTCGCCCGGTTCGGTGTTCCCTCTGATCTTTCCTCTGACCGAGGGGCCCAATTCACTTCCGCGTTATGGACTTCCATTACCCAGCAGTTGGGTGTCTCCCTCCACCGCACTACGGCCTACCATCCACAGGCTAATGGCCTGTGTGAACGTTTTCACCGGTCGATGAAAGCTGCTCTCAAGGCCGATCTCCGAGGCGACAGCTGGGTCGACAAACTTCCTTGGGTGATGCTGGGGCTCCGTACTGCACCTAAGGAGGACCTTCTTTCATCTTCAGCTGAGCTGGTATACGGCCAACCCCTCCGTGTCCCAGGGGATTTTCTTCCCTGTGTTACGGCCTCCTGGTCAGCACTGGAACAGCGGGATGCTCTACTGGACAAGGCCAAGTCTTTCTTGCCCATCCCCACCTCGTGCCACGGCGTTCCGAAGGTGCGTGTCCCGCCTGATCTGCAGGCAGCGGGGTACGTGTTTATCCGCTGCGACGCCCATCGAGGCCCCCTACAGCCACCCTACGATGGTCCTTACCGGGTTGTGAAGGCAGGCGATAAGACCTTTGTCGTTGATATGGGGGGGAGGGAAGAACGGATCTCGGTGGATTGCCTGAAGCCTGCTCACCTGGATTTGGACCGCCCCATTGAGTTGGCCGTCCGAGGCCTGTTCAGTGTCAGCCTACTGCTTTGCCTCGGTTTCCTGTGCCTGCCCAGGGGTACCGGAGTCGTTTTGGGCGGGTCGTCAGAGCCCCTGGACGTTTTTTGGGGCCAGTTCTTCTCGGGGGACGTGTGTAGTGGCTACTGGGACATAATTCACGGCATCCTAGCCTTATGTGGTGTTTACTACATCTCCTGTGATCCTTAGCGGGGGATGACGTAGTTTAAGAGAGACGAATGAAAGAGGAATGGCAGTGTTGTTGTGCGACAGTAGAGTGCGTAATAAAATAGTATTTTTGCATCGGAACACGGCTCCATTTTCACTATCATTACCGCATTCCTACACTATATAAATAAAAGTCATTCATTCATTCATATCGCGCTCCCGCCTCCTATTCAAGCTCTGGGAGGATCATCAAAGAGAAGCCGCCTATTCTTGGTCCTCGCTCCACAATGGTGGAACAAACTTCCCACCACAGTTAGGATCATGCGCTCTTCCTACTATACTAATATGTCTTACTATGCACTCAACACTGCAGCACCCAAGTTTCAGCGCTGTTTGATGAACATTGTTATTCAGCTGAAAGAGTTGTACCTTCCTGCTGACTTGTCGTACAGAACTTGTAAGTCGCTTTGGATAAAAGCGTCAGCTAAATGACTAAATGTGAATGTAAAATGTAAATGAAGCAAGCAAGGCGTAGCGTGTATACTGTATACAGCCGGGCACCAGCAAAATGTTCAGCAAAAATGTATGCGTTTGCGTTTCTGATTCTGATATTTGCCTAGAGGTCGCTGTTTCACAACATTACAGATTTGAACTTAAAAGTTCCATGAAAGCCAATCTGAAAAGCAACACAGTATTATGTGTTCACCAGGCAGTGCATACAGCGCCAGAGCCTGGCCCTTGCAGCGGGTGAGAGTGGCCTTGTCATGGCCAGCCAAGAAGCCCCTGGATCCCTTGTCTCATCATCCAGCTGGTAAAGGATCCCTCCTTCCCTCCCAAATCTCTTCATTGTTTTCTATTGGAGGCATGGGGGCCTACGATGCCTGCTAAAAAAGGGTGACCATGACCTTACGAAGGAAAATTTTGTTTAATTAGTTAGCTCATGAGGATGAGCCATAAACATTATATTTTCAGTTTTCTATGGTCATTCATATTTCATCTTGGGTCCGCTTAAAGCTGATGTTCTTTTGGATTTCGTTTTTGGTACTGTGTAATTACTGTAGCTTTGTTCTCTGGTGTGTGCTAGGCTGGCAGGGCTGAGGCTACTCTGCTCTCGCTCTGCGATTAGCTCCGTTTGTCACGAGGCGGCCAGGGAGAGATGTGAGAACGAGTGTCCTCTACAGATTAATGGATTAAAGATGAATGGGCTTCTCCACTTGGATGTGATAAATGGAACAGTTTATTCCTGCATTCTTCTTTCCTCTCTTTCTCATTGCTCGCTCTCTCTCTCTCTGTGTGTCGCTCTCTCTCTTTCTCTTTCTCTTTCTCTCTCTCTCTCCTTACCCATCTCTCTCTCTCTCTTTCTCTCTCTCTCTCTCTCTCTACAGTATGTCTCTCTCTCTCTCCCAGTATCCATTCCCCTCTCCTCTCTAAACAGTGTGGAATTGGCTTTTTAATCTCGCTCTATGGACTGTGTGCCGTCTGCTCATGCTTGGCTGCGTCCAATCACATTGCATTGAGCAAGGTCACGACCCCCAAGTTCACACCAAAATGCTGCTGTTTTGGTCCTGTACGGCCAAACCGGCCTCTTCCTCTCTCTCATCGCCCCTGCTTGTGTCTCTCTCTCTTTCTATTATTCCAATCCCCCCACTCTCTCTCTCTTTCTATTATTCCAATCCCCCCACTCTCTCTCTATCTTTCTCTCTCTCTCTCTCTCTCTCTCTCTCTCTCTCTCTCTCTCTCTCTCTCTCTCTCTCTCTCTCTCTCTCTCTCTCTCTCTCTCTCTCTCTCTCTCTCTTTCGTAATACACATCCTTTAGTTTAGAGCACAGCTGTCGGAGAAGTAATAATGTGGACATAGCCTTACCTCTGCCTTGTTCACCTGCTGCCGCCTCTATCCGTCACTCTGTATTAACTCAAACAGCCACCTGTAACTTCATTCATGACTAGATAATGAAGGGGGGGGGTTATATTGACTAATTAGCTCTGCTGTGAGCACAGAGAAAGCAAAGTCACTTTGCTTAGTTGTTTGCTGGTCCAGGAGCTGTATTAGCTAATTATCTCTGCTGTGAGCAGGCAGGGAAAGCAAAGTCACTTGGTCGTTTGCTGGTCCATAGGGATGCTGTCGCCGCTTGCCATTTGATTTAAAGATAGAACCCTTTGCAATGCAAACTGCATGAACATACGTACAACATAAGCTGCCTCTTGCTATGTCTCTCTCCCTCTCCCCCCCCCCCCCCCCCCCACTCTCTCTCTCTCTCTCTCTCTCTCTCTCTCTCTCTCTCTCTCTCTCTCTCTCTCTCTCTCTCTCTCTCTCTCTCTCTCTCTTCTCTCTCTCTCTCTCTCTCTCTCTCTCTCATTCTCTCTCACTCACCAAACACACATACACTATTGGGGTGACAGCGGCTCAGGAGGTAGAGTGGTCGTCTGCCGTCTGGTAATCGGAAGGTTCCTGGTTCGATTCTCCTGGCCAACGTGTCGAAGTGTCCTTGAGCAAGACACTTAACCCCTAATTGCTCCCGATGAACAGGTTGGCACCGTGCACCTTGCATGGTTGCCACATTGGTGAGTGAATGGGTGGGAATGTGTGAATTTGGATACAAGGGCTATATAAATGCACCATTTACCATTTATTGGACCTGTGAAAGCAATTATGTTGTATAATTGATCTGCCTTCCAGACAGCAGACCAACAACTGTCTTATACAACATCTTATACAACCTGTATGTATACACACAGGTACGACACATTATAAACACATCTATGTTGAGAGACACAGCATTAACACTTTGTGCGCCAACAACGAGTATACTTGTTATTGCCCGCCAATCGTTGTGCGCCAACAACGAGGGAACTCATTTTTGGGATCAATATTTCCGGGATGCAGCTGGACCCTGGTCTGATATTGCAACGCCTCAATACCGCCCCCTGGTGGATTTTGGGCGAGTTACACTCCACGCCAAACCGGAAGTGGCAGCTCGGTGCATCGGGGAAATTCCTCCGTCAGAGATATATTGTAACGTGGGTCTAGATACACACTCGAGTGCATTGGGATCGCTTTCGAAACGCAATAATCAATACGATTTCGGCATTTATTGCGTCATACAAACGGGAAATGGATCTAGCAGATTGACGTCAAATAATTGGAATATTTTTCCTCCAGTCTCATCGGCGAACGGTAAGAGGAATCTAACGTTATTTTCAGCCCGATTGTTTATCTATTTCACTGCAATCCATCTGATCAACGTATCAACCCATACTAAAAAATGACGTTACTGACAATCAAGGAATTATAAACGACCCCCCCCCTTTCCTTCACGCATGATGAAGCATAATGTATACCGATCATATACATAAAAAAATGTAATATAGCGTGTATAGGAAAGAAACGCCACTCGATAATCTATCATATGCGTCAGGGCCTATAACTTGCGTTTTAGGAATTACTGCAGAAAACCTTAAAAACATACTTATATTCACGACGGTATTAACACGACAATGTATGAATGAAAAAATATAACGTTCCCACATCCAGAACGATAGATACCCGATGTTGCATGGTCATTCATTCATTCATCCATAATAATGTCGATATAGCTATAATATTTAAAAAGTTATAGCCCTACAAAGAAGGTAAACATCTCCATAGGGTTACAGCGCTGGCAGACTGGGCCCAAAGATGGGTAAAATGCATGGCGGCCAATGTGTTAACATGTTCACTTCACAGAAAGTTATACTTTTTTTTGTACCTGCCAGCGCGGACTCTCATTGGCGAGGTGTAACATGTGGGAGGCTCACACTACCCCCGCCATTTCCTGTCTCTGCTGTGCAGGCGTCCCCAACCGACCTGTAGGAGTCGCTGTCCACAACGTCCAGATTACCACCCATCGACTTCCACCCGCTACCTCTGCCAATTGAGATAGTATGACGACTGGCCCAAGCCCTTTTTTTGTAGTTTTTGAACAATGCCCCCCCCCTCCCCCATTAAAAGCTACTGTACCAGCAAGTAAAAAGGTAAAAAAAAAGTTAAAAACTGTACGACTGTACAAGCAAAACTGTACATTGGAGGGGCGTGGCTAGGCGAGCAATGGAGTAATACGCTTTTTGTTCTCGCTCCCGTCGAATCTCTACTTTTTGTTATTTTATCTTAATTTAATAAGCTTACGGATTTACAAAACTTAGTGAATCTTACTCAGGGTACATTTGTTCAAACCGTTGGTCATTTTTTACACGGACAGATGGCATCAAGCCTACGCAAACACGGATTCGTCCCGATTACAAGTAGGCCTGAAAAAGCCTCGAATTCCACTTCTGGGCCACCACCGTCCACACCGTCAAAGATGGCCGGCGTGGATACCACAGCCTTAAAGGCGGAGATTCTCCTCGCGCTGAAATCCGAAATCGCAGAGATAATACAAACGGAATTGAAAGGTGCACTTTCCAAAGAGTTCGACCTTATCAGAAATGATTTGAAAGCGATGAAGGAGGAAATGCGAAGCTGTGTAGCGACACTGCGTGTGGACATGAACAAAATGGAGGTTGCGGTTAAAGACGTGGAGGGTGGTCTCTCGAGGTGGTCGGACGAGGTGGTAACGCTACAAGCCACAGTCGACCTAAAGACGGAGGTGACCGGTCTCAGGGGAAAGTGTGATGACATGGAAGGAAGAATGAGGAGGTGTAACGTGAGGATACTCGGAGTGGCTGAGACGGATGGCTCAAGTTCCACTGCATCGGTCTCAAGGCTACTGAAAGGCGTGCTGCAAATGGATGATGAAGTGCTGGTAGACCGCTCACACAGAGCACTGGGGCCGAAGAGGCCAGACGGGAAGCCCTGTGCTATCATGGCTAAACTCCACTATTACCAGGACTGTGTCGAGGTGTTGAGACGGGCGCACGCTCAGGCTCCATTACAGGTCAACGGAATGTCTATTGCAATCTTCCCCGACTATGCCATGGGCGTCGCGAAGGCCAGGGCTGCGTTTACGGAGGTGAGGAAGATATTACGCGGCCGTGAAGGCATCCGATACGGCATTCTTTATCCAGCCCGACTTCGCATCACGCATGGGGAAAAAGAGAAATAGTTCATCGATGCAGGTGCAGCAATGAGCTACGTCAGAAAGAACATTGTGCACGCAGCAGCGGGTGAGACCACATAGAAAGAGAGATGTATCGGTGTGTACGTGCTGCTTATGATATGCAGGTGATGTGAACAATGTATCATATTAACTCCAACAGGACAATATATATATAGAGGCTACTGTAGTGTCTACTGTGTGATCATTTATGTGTAGCATCGTCTGCCTAGCATTGAGAGGACGCCACTGGACACCATTTACCAAGTGACTCACCAATCTCCAGCAAATTCGTTGCCCTATACTTATGATGTACAGACGATGTGAACAGTGTATAATTTTGGCCCCAATAGGACAATGTGTGTATACACATACAGACATATAAATATGTACGCACATGCTCACACCTAGGATGACGCACGCGCTCGCATACCTAATGGATGCACTATCTAGAGATTCTAGGCATACTACACACACGTGGGCGCGTACTACGCGCATGCACAGACACACATTAAGACACACATACACATTTACACCTTGGCTGTGTCCGATACATCCATACATACACACACAGAGGTTCACGTGCACGCAAATGCAGGAACACTGAAGGGCATATGCCCAGGTACACACCCATTTGTAAACGCATGGACACACACACACTCCCACACCCAGGGCCGCCTCAGGGGGTGTGCGAGCAGTGCGGTCGCACAGGGCCTCACGGGAAGGGGGGCCTTGCACAATTTTTTTTTTTTTTTTTTTTTTTTGCGAGGCCCCCCTTCCCGCAAGGCCCTTTTTCATCACAGACCTAAAATCTAGTTTTGCTTATATGCTTATATATTTCACATTAGACACGTTTGTAGAATGTGTGTGACTTGTTCCTGGCTCTGCGGCTCTGCAGCAGACATACTCACTATTGGAGCTCTGGGGCTCTGCAGCAGACATACTATTGGTTTCAACGAAGGGAGGGGTTACATCATGTGTACGCCGTCGTGCGTCAGCTGCGTTTGACTATTTCGCGCGTGCAGCTTTGGGAGGTTATGCTTAGTTATGCCAGCCAAGAGGAAGAAGACGGTCATTCGGCAGATGGACTGAAGATGAAAGTTGTTGCATGTTAGACAGTTCAGTCAGGCTAGCCATGTCGGCTTATCTAAAGGCAGGGACAGCTAGTTAGCTTTAGCTACGTTATAATATCGAGTGCTAACGTGTGGTTCAGTCGGGATAGCCATGATGATGTCGGCTAGTAGCTAGCTTAGCTAAAGGCTAACTAGCGTTAGCTAACCTAGAGAGAGCGCGTGCAGCATTGTTATGCCAAGATGAAGAGGACGGTCATTCTGCAGATGAACTTCGTCAACTCCACGCGGTTGTCTCCATCCTCTTGGACGTTTGGTGAGTTTTTAATGCACTCTATTCTATTCCCGACATGGATATATCTCTCTCTCTCTCGGGAGCCAAACGGGCCGGCTAGCTGTTGTAGCTAATGTTATATTGAGCCAAAGCGGGCCGGCTAGCTAACGTTATATTGAGCCAAACGGGCCGGCTAGCTGTTGTAGTAGCTAACGGTGTGTGGCCTGGTGTCAGTACCTGGCTACTCTATTTGCAGTTAGCCTATTTAGCTGATGTCGGCTATTGGCTCCTTGCTACTTTGTTTTCTCTGGTATAGACCCTCTTCTCTTTGGATTTAAGTGTTGATCTTTGTCCTTTTGGATCTATGTATATTCATGTTGCCTTTGTGAAGTTATCTTTTCCTTCTGTTTTGTTCTTTCATTAAAAGTTGAATATCCTTTAGGGGCTCAACTTTGCTTATCTCTCTCATACATGCTCTCTCTCTAACACACACACACACAGACATGCTCTCTCTCTCTAACACACAAACACACATGCTCTCTCTCTCTCTCTCTCTCTCTCTTTCTAACACACACAGACATGATCTATATCTCTCTCTAACACACAAAATGACATGCTCTCTCTCTATATATTTCTCTCTCTTTCTAACACACATAAACATGCTCTCTCTCTAACACACACACACAAACAGACATGCTCTCTCTCTATCTCACTCTTTCTAACACACACAGACATGCTCTATCTATCTCTCTCTCTTCAATTCAAATGGGCTTTATTTCACATTCTTGTATTTTTCCCAGTAGGTATGGGAGTTTTGAGTTAATGTCGATGTTTTCAAATTCTCTTTGGGTGTTTGCAATTTGTGGGAAGTATGTCTTGGTATAGTGGGCAGGTTGTTAAGAAGTGGAGCTCGGTTTCCACCTCATCTTGTGTGCAGTGGGTCTGTCTTCGCTTGGGAGCCAGGTCTGCCTATGGCGGCCTTTCTCGATGGCTAGGCTGTGCTCGCTGAGTCTGTACCTAGTCATGGATCTTCTTAGTATTGGGTCAGTCACAGTGCTCAGGTATTCTGCCACTGTGTACTCTCTGTTTAGGGCCAAATAGCATTTCAATTTGCTCTGGTTTTGGGTTGTTTCTTTCCAATGTGTCTCTCTCTCTCTCTCTCTCTCTCTCTCTCTCTCTCTCTCTCTCTCTCTCTCTCTCTCTTTCTGGCCTTGCTCTGGTGGAGGGTCAGGGGCATTGCCGGGTCTGAGGACAACAGCAGAGAGGGTAGGATCTTTTAACTGAATAATACTGTGTACATCATTTTGAAGTGTGTGACTAAATTGTGTTATGGAAATTGTTTGTAATTAGTTTCACCCAGCTGACAGAAACTGGAGGTGTGGCCTTTGTGCATGTAGTTAAGTGGGCACTTGTGACAGTTTTTCTGCTTAAATACCAGCTTTTTCTCTGTTGGATTCATTCTGAGGACAACAGCAGAGAGGGTAGGATCTTTTAACTGAATAATACTGTGTACATCATTTTGAAGTGTGTGACTAAATTGTGTTGTGGAAATTGTTTGTAATTAGTTTCACCCAGCTGACAGAAACTGGAGGTGTGGCCTTTGTGCATGTAGTTAAGTGGGCACTTGTGACAGTTTTTCTGCTTAAATACCAGCTTTTTCTCTGTTGGATTCATTCTGAGGACAACAGCAGAGAGGGTAGGATCTTTTAACTGAATAATACTGTGTACATCATTTTGAAGTGTGTGACTAAATTGTGTTGTGGAAATTTTTGTAATTAGTTTCACCCAGCTGACAGAAACTGGAGGTGTGGCCTTTTGCTGCAGGTGTCACTCATCAGTAATTAGTGATAGTGATTTAAAGACTTGCTGGCTTAGCGTCAGCGAAGCGTCGAGTAACGAAGAGGGACAAAGAGGAGGAGTTTTCCTGGAGTTCTCAGAAGAGGGATCCACCGATCCACCCAGTGCTAAGTACACCATAATCCCATATTTCCCTCCCACTCTGCTATTTCCCTACTATCTCGCTTCCTCCCTACCCCCTTCAACCTCCTCCTACCACTCTTGACACCACAATGTGCCTCATACCTATATCCACAATCTGCTCCTCAAGAACAGAATCAACCCATCCACGCCAGTTTGCTAGCAACCCGGCTAATCTCTCCTACCCTCCTACAGCCACTAATACACCTGTCACAGTACAGGGAGGCTTATGGAATTGTCAATCAGCAGTCAAGAAAGCTGACTTCATTACTGCCTACGCCCATAGTCTAAATCTGCAGCTCCTGGCTCTAACTGAGACCTGGATAACCCCCAATAACTCGTCAACACCTGCAGCATTATCTACAAACTATAACTTCACTCACACACCTCGACCCTCCAGACGGGGTGGAGGCACTGGCCTCATGACATCTCCTTCATGGGCTACAAACCTAACGCAACTCCCAGAACTGTCACTCTCCTCCCTCGAATATCATGCAGTATCTGTCTCTAATCCTTTCAATCTCACAATTGTTACACTCTATCGCCCTCCAGGTCCCCTCGATCACTTCACAGATGAGCTGAACATGCTTCTAAGCTCCTTACCGGAAGATGGTACCCCGCTCCTTCTATTGGGCGACTTCAACCTGCCTGACTCATCTCAGTCGGTCCCAGTGGTCTCCCTCCTACAACAATTTGACCTGACTCCCACTGCCATGCCTCCCACCCACAAAGCAGGCAACTCCTTGGATCTCATATTTTCCCGTAACTCCAGCATCATTAACACCACGGTAACTCCCCTACATGTATCTGACCATTCCTTCATATCCTTCTCACTAACTCTCATGCTTAACCGAAAAGTCTTCACCCCAACTCAAACCGTCTCACTCAGACGCAACCTGCCCTCCCTATCCCCCTCCACCCTCTCCTCTGACATAATATCCGCTCTACCTTTGAGTGACACCTTCTCTGCTCTCCCCACAGAGATGGCAACCTCCACCCTCCTCTCAGCCCTTGCAACCTCCTTCGACAAGCTCTGTCCCCTCGTTGAGAAACCTGCCCGCCGTTCCCCACCCAGTCCATGGCTGACGGATGCAGTGAGAGAACAAAGACAGGTCCTGAGAGCGGCTGAGAGGAAGTATAGAAAGTCACGCCTCACTGCTGACATCGACACATATCACAACCTCTTGTTAACATTCTCCAAAACCATTACTAATGCCAAAGCTTCTTTCTTTCACCCTAGGATCGAGGCCTCTGCCAAGAATCTTCGCAAACTGCATGCTACCATGTCCTCCCTCCTCACTCCCCCCCCACCTCCTCCTCCCTCATCTTTTTCTGCCGAAGACTTTGCGATCTTCTTTGAGGAAAAAGTGGAGAACATCCGCAGCTCCTTCTCCCAACCCCCACCCATTCCAAACGCTGAATCGAGAACCTCATCCTTCACTCTGTCATCTTTCTCTCCCATTACAGAAGCCGAGACCCTGACACTGGTAACGTCGAACCGTCCGACTACATGCCAGCTGGACCAGCTACCCTCCCCACTCCTCCAGACCATAGCACCGGACATCCTCCCATTCCTAACTGCAACCATCAACTCCTCACTCAACTCGGGGGTGGTCCCCACCTCCCTAAAACAAGCCAGAGTCACGCCCCTCATAAAAAAAAAAAACCTGAACCCCACCATCATAGCCAACTATCTCCCTGTCTCTCTTCCCTCCTTCCTTTCTAAAACACTTGAACGTGCTGTATCCAACCAACTTACTGCTTATCTCTTACAGAATGACCTCCTAGACCTCAATCAGTCTGGCTTCCGGACTGGCCACTCCACAGAAACGGCCCTCATTGCGGTCACAGAGGCACTTCACTTAGCAAAAGCGAAAGGCCTCTCCTCTGTCCTGATTCTCCTAGATCTATCTGCAGCCTTCGACACAGTCAACCATCAGATCCTCCTCGCGGCCCTCGCAGGAATGGGAGTGGCTGGATCTGCGCTGACATGGCTGACATCATACCTCAATGACCGCTCCTACCAAGTGTCATGGAGAGGGACTCTGTCGGCCACCCGCCCCCTCCGGACGGGTGTCCCCCAGGGCTCGGTCCTAGGACCCCTTCTCTTCTCCCTCTACACTAAATCACTGGGTAACATTATCACGTCTCATGGCTTCTCATATCATTGTTATGCCGATGATACTCAACTCTTCCTCTCCTTCCCTCCCTCAGATATCCACGTCTCTGAGCGGATCTCGGCCTGTCTGTCCGACATCTCCGCCTGGATGACGACCAACCACCTCAAACTGAACCTAAGCAAAACAGAATTGCTCCACCTGCCGGCCAAATCCTCCCCCCTGACCGACCTCTCCATCACAGTCGAGAATGCAGCTGTGACCGCGTCGCCGACCGCCAAGAACCTTGGTGTTGTCCTCGACGACCAGTTGAACTTCTCTGCTCACATCGCAGCGACAACCAGAACCTGCAGATTCCTCCTGAGCAACGTCAGAAGGATACACCCCTTCCTGACAAAAGAAGCCACCCAACTCCTCGTCCAATCAACAGTCATCTCCCGCCTCGACTACTGCAACGCACTTCTAGCTGGCCTCCCGGCCACTGCCACCAAGCCTCTTCAACTCATTCAAAATGCAGCGGCCCGCCTGATCTCAAACCTACCGAAGTCGGCCCATGTCACCCCACTTCTTAGGGACCTGCACTGGCTCCCCATTGCTGCACGTATCCGCTTCAAGGCCCTCGACCTAGCATACCGTGCGGCAAAGGGAACCGCTCCCGCCTACCTTTGGTCAATGGTCTCTAACTACACACCCTCAAGACCCCTACGCTCTGCATCTTCTGGCCGCCTCAGATCTACTCCTATCCAAGCTCCCGGAGGGTCATCAAAGAGAAGCCGCCTATTCTCAGTCCTTGCCCCACAATGGTGGAATGAACTACCCATCCCAGTTAGGACAGCCGAATCCCGTCCAATCTTTCGCCGTCGACTAAAGACTCACTTCTTCAACCATTATCTGAAATGATAAAAAAAAAAAAAAAAAAATCTAACCCGACTAACTTTAATGTCATGCACTTGTCCTAATAAACTAACCTACACTGTAACACGCAACACTTTGATGAACATTGTTACTCAGCTGATAGAGTTATACCCTTCTTGCTGTCTTGTCGCACAGAACTTGTAAGTCGCTTTGGATAAAAGCGTCAGCTAAATGACTAAATGTAAATGTAAATGTAAATGTGCAGCGATAACACTGTATATTGACTGTAGAACGGGAGCTCTCTCTCTCGCTCTCTCTCTTGCTATATGTTGACTGTATCATGCCTAGCCTCGGGCAGCGCTATTATTTAAGAATATGTTGACTGTATGAAAAAAAAATATATATATATATATATTTTTTTTTTTACCTTTTAGGGGGGGGGGGGCTCGCGTTTAAATCTCGCACAGGGCCTCGCATTTCTCCCAGGCGGCCCTGCCCACACCTCTTCCAATTTATTTTATTCTATATCACCCAATCAGGCACCCTTTTTTGTGTTTAACGGGGCATGTTAGTTGCCCTTGCTCGGGAGTAAGATGTTCTGCCTTATTTCAGGGCCTGCTTGATGTGAGGTTGTTAATGTTAATGTATTATTGTTATGCTTACTGTTCACCGCTGCCACCTATATTACCCTACCTGGTTGGGTGTATCCCACTGGACAGCTGAAGACCTTATATAATACCAAGATCTGAGTAAGGATTTTTCTTTTTTTACTCTTACTTTTCTTTTCTTTCTCTTTATTATTTTCTTTTACCTAAAGGGCTCGACGGGGGCCTGAGCGGCTGGCTCCATAGGTAGAACACCTCCAACATAAGCACATTATGTGTGGATTCGTTTCTGAAGGGTATTTTGGGCACCTTGTTTTTTATAGGTGTCAGGGGGGGGGTTACCGGACTTGTACATTCAACATGCTTAACTGATCAGACGTCTGTTTTGCTTTTCACCTGCAGTTGTGCTGAGCTCTAGCTAGGTTCCAGATGCATGGCCTCTCTCATCTACTATGATTGACACGGGTGATACCATGGGGCTGGAAGGGTGCTCTGTCAATTTCGTGAGTTGGAATGTAAAGCGTAAGAAGGTACTTACACATTTAAAACAACTCAATGCAGACGTAGCGTTTTTACAGGAGACGCATTTAAAAACTGCGGACCATGCTCGACTCGGGGGAGGGTGGGTGGGACAGATGTATCACTCCAACTTCCACACAAAGGCCAGAGGAGCAGCCATTTTGATAGATAAAAACACGCCATTTACTATGTCAAGTGTAGAGGCCGACCCTGCAGGGCGCTATATTATAGTGGTGGGGAAACTGGATTAATTTCCGGTCATTTTGGCTAATATCTACGCACCAAACTGGGACAACCCTACATTATTCACCAGCCTTTTTTCTCGCCTACCGGATATGACCTCGCACCATCTCATCCTTGGCGGCGACATGAATTGTGCACTCTCCCCGGTGCTGGACCGTAGCTCGTCCAGGAAGGCCCCCCAGTCTAGCTCGTCCCGTGCAATCCGGCGCTTTCTTAAATCATATGGGGTAGCTGACGTGTGGCGGTTTCGTAATCGTACATCCAGAGGATACTCCTTTTTTTCCCCGGTCCATAATACCTTCTTGCGCATAGACAGCTTTCTCCTGGATAAGAGGCTCCTTCCCCTCGTAACCAAATGCAAATACGGAGCGATAGTTATCTCAGACCATGGTCCCTTAGTTATGAAAATGAGTATCCCGAATACACGGCTCGGCCACCGCCAGTGGAGACTCAACCCGTTGCTCCTGTCGGAGGAAGCCTTCACAAGCTTCATCACCTCGGAAATTACATTATTTCTCGACATTAATAAGACTCCGGGAATGTCTTCTTTAACCATTTGGGAATCACTGAAGGCGTACTTAAGGGGACAGGTGATTTCATATTGCGCCAACCAAAAGAAGATAAACACGGCACGCCTTAAGCAACTGACGGATGAGATTTTGGAGCTAGACAGACTACATAGCCACTCGCCATCAACCGACACGTTGAAAAAACGTATATCGCTGCGAACTGAGTTTGACTTCCTGTCAACGCGACAGGCTGAGTACCTCATTACTAAAATGCGACAGGGGTACTATGAACATGGGGAGAAGGCCGGACGGATACTTGCCCATCAGCTGCGACAAAGAAGCCAACCAGTCCATCCCCACTATCAACGACGAGCGGGTCTCAAAAGCCACTGACAACCTTAAAATTAATAAAAGCTTTAAAACTTTCTACCAATTGTTAGACGATTTCTATAGGACCCTCCGCGTCCCGACAGTCGACCCAGAGAGGGCCGCAGATCTGGAGGAGGAACTTAAGGTTGCAGAGATTACGTCAGCGATTAGATCTATGCAGAGTGGCAAGTCCCCGGGGCCAGACGGTTACCGTACAGACTTCTACAAAAAATTCTCAACCCAACTGTCCCCACTGCTGCTAGCCGTATTCGACGAATCATTCTCAACAAATTCTCTTCCTCCGACCATGCGCCAGGCGGTTATCTCCTTAATCCTTAAGAAAGACAATAACCCCCTGGAATGCGTCTCGTTCCGTCCAATTTCCCTCCTTAACGCCGATGTCAAGGTTCTCGCTAAGGTTCTGGCCTGTCGTCTGGAGGGGGTTCTCCCCTCAATTATCTCGCCGGACCAAACAGGCTTCATCAAGAATCGGTACTCTTTCTTTAATATCAGACGCATCCTAAATATCCTATATAGCCCCTCTCCACCCGGAACACCTGAGGTGGTCCTCTCCCTTGATGCAGAAAAAGCGTTTGATCGGGTGGAGTGGGACTATCTTTTCCACGCTCTGGAGAGGTTTGGGTTTGGCCCTAAACTCATAGCTTGCATTAAAATTCTATATACGTCTCCGATGGCTGCCGTTCGCACCAACAACAATCTATCCACCTACTTTGAACTCCATAGGGGTACGAGACAGGGATGTCCTTTATCTCCACTCCTTTTCGCAATCGCAATGGAGCCCCTTGCGCTGGCTCTGAGGCAGAACACCGATATCAAAGGGATTATGCGCGCGGGCTCGGAGCATAAAGTCTCGCTCTACGCGGACGACATGTTGTTGTACATATCACAACCCCAAACGAGTCTTCCTCGGTTGATGACCCTACTTGCGGACTTCGGCACAATATCCGGATACAAAATCAACATTCAAAAAAGAGAACTGATGCCCATCGGCACCTCAGCGGATCGGATACCTCTGAGCACATTCCCGTTTAAAATTAGCCCTAAAAAGTTCAAGTACCTCGGGATATGGATCACGCATGAACATAAGGACCTATATATGGCTAACTATCAACCCTTACTGTCCAACCTGGCAAGAGATATTGAACGTTGGGACCCCCTGTCGCTATCCCTGGGTGGGAGAATCAACACAATAAAGATGAATGTATTGCAGAAATGTCTATATGTATTTCAGAGTCTTCCAGTCTTTCTGACCAAAACATTCTTCTCCAAGATAAACAACCAGATATCTTCCTTTATCTGGAACAAAAAACCGCCCGGATCAAAAGATCTATGCTGCAGAGACCCCGCGTAATGGGTGGGATGGCGCTTCCAAACTTTATTTACTACTACTGGGCAGCAAACATAAGATCGTTATTATACTGGGTAAGGGGGGAGGACACAGCCCCCTGGTGGACAGTACTGGAGAGTGCGTCGGTTAAATCCACCTCCCTATCTGCCTTGTTATGTGCTAAGCTCCCGTTCACACTGCCCATATCTAGCTTTACCTCGAACCCAGTTGTCATCCATTCGATAAAAGTGTGGAACCAATTTAGAAGAACCTTTTCCCTCAGGGAACTGTCACTGGCTGCTCCGATCACAAGAAATCACATGTTTGTCCCATCAACGATGGATAAGGCCTTCGACAGTTGGGCTGGGAGTGGAGTGATTACGCTGTCTGACCTCTATATAGACGGCAACTTTGCCTCCTTTGAACAGCTAGTACAGAAATACAAGATCCCTAGATCACACTTCTATAGATACTTGCAACTCCGGAGCTTCGTAACTTCGAACTCGGACTGCTACCCAGAGTGTCCTCCGGCCTCCATTTTAGACTCAATCTTGAACTGTAAACTGATCCAGAAACAGGCTATAAGCTGAATTTATGAACTACTTAATAGAAGCAACTCGACACCTTTAGACCTCCTCAGGGGCAGATGGGAGACTGACTTAGGTGAACCAATCACAGAGGTCACATGGGACAAGATAATACAGGGGATTTTCTCCTCTTCCATTTGCCTTAAACATGCGGTTATCCAATTTAAAATTGTACACCGACTGCATTGGTCTAAAGACAGGCTCTCTAAGATATATCCCGACATAGACCCTCTATGCGACCGCTGTAGACAGGCTCCAGCCACTCTGCTCCACATGTTCTGGACGTGCCCAAAGTTGCACACCTACTGGCAGACCATCTTTGACACCTTCTCTAAGATATTTGGAAAGGAAGTGGAGCCATCACCATATATTGCATTATTCGGAGTGGCCTCAGCGGACATCCACTTTAGATGGTGGGAATCTAGAATGCTGGCCTTCTGCTCACTTTTGGCCAGAAGGCTGATACTGTTCAAATGGAAGGACCCAGGTTCACCTGTCTACGGCCACTGGATGAGAGAGATCATGTACTGTATCATATTAAACTGGAGAAGATCAGGTATACTATCAGAGGTTGTACCGAAAAATTCCACAATATTTGGGATCCTTTCCTAACTTTCTTTGAGGGTATGGAAGCGGATAATGTGACGGAGGCGATCTGACTGGCTTCCCTGGTCTCTCAGCTTGTTACTGTTTATTTTTCCTATTATGTTCTTACTTTTCTTCTTCTCTATCTGCAGAATACAAGAGATATGTGACTGCTGTCGGGTGATTTAAAAGCTAAAAGGAAAAACAATGATTAATAAACTATCTAAGATATTGTAGAATGATTTTGTCTGGTATAGGGGTGGGGGGAGGGAGGGAGGGTCTTATTTAATTTTTATTTTCTTTTGGCCCATGTGGGACCGCCTGTAAAAACTAAATTTCAAATAAAAAGACCTTGATCAAAAAAAAACTGTACATTGGAATATCGACTAAACCATACTTGGTAGAAGAGGGTCTCGTGTATTCTTGGGTTAGGTAATTTACTGTACATTGGAGGGGGTTGGGTTAGGACATTTACATTCACATGCACATCACTCAGCACTATAGGAAATGAACGACACACACACACGCGCGTGCACACACACACACACACACACACACACACACACACACACACACACACACACACACACACACACACACACACACACACACACACACACACACACACACACACACACACACACACACACACACAAGGCCATAGCGGACCCACAAGAAACGAAAGGTTATCCTATAACGTAGTTATATGAATACTGGCTGAGCGTCTCGCTCTTCGCCATTATGAGATATCTCTTATCTCCTAGCACCTATACTGTGCTCACGAACAAACAAATGCACTCACATGCACTTGACCAGGCCACGCCCCCCGCATCCTACTATATGATGCCGGACATAGTCACACTATACCTTCCTCAGAAAAAGTTTCCAACACTGAAAACCCATCCAAGGGACCTCAGGGCGCTGAGAGGGAGACGCTCAGCCAGTATTCATATAACTAGGTTATAGGATAACCTTTCGTTATATTATCATACTGGCCAATCGCGTCTCGCTCTTCGCCATTATGAGATATGGGGCAGAGCAGACGCGTGGCCCGACAAGTGTACCCCCTGAGTGTACCAAGTCCTGCGCTCCCGACATACCCGCCCCAACAGCTGAGCTATCAGGTGTAAGGGGGGGAATGCGTAGTTGCGTACAGAATCCCAGACGGCCACGGAATCGGTCCCAGACCTGCCCGACTATGTCTGGACGTAGTCCCCACTCGTCAGGCTGAGGACCGCCCCGCGACATCACACCTGCACCCACATTCTCCCTGACGGGGATGTGGAGAGCCCTCAGGCAGCGCAGATGGAGAACGCCCATAGCCAGAGCCCGAACGCCGCCCGGTGCAGACGGGGGGAGCGCACTCCTCCCTGTCTGACAATATACGACGCTGACGTCGTGTTGTCCGTCCTGACAAAAACATGCTTGCGCTGACGTCGTGTTGTCCGTCCTGACCAAAACATGCTTGCCCACCACAAGGTGGCCGAGCCGTTTGCGGACCAGAAGGACTGCCTTCAATTTCAACACATTGACTATAGCGCAGACCGGGCAGCATGGTCTTGCCAGCTGCCCCCTACTGCATTGGCCCGACACGTCCCCCCCATCCCATGAGGGAGGCGTCGGTGAAGACCGTGACATGTGACAGCCTGTTGCCCACAGGGACCCCGCTGGTGAGGGCACCAGGCCCTCCCAAGAGGACGAGGTCCCCCAGTACTGACATGGGAACCTTCAGCCGCTTCCACATGTCTCTTACCGGGTCCATTTCCATACTGGAAAAAACCACCTCTGTATCCTCCTCATGAAGAGGAGGCCAAGAGGGACCACAGCAGCAGGCGCATCACGGACAGCGCCGTAACCGTCCTAGGACGGAACCTCCCGAGCGCGCCGAGAACTATCCACTCGCCGCCGCTCTGAGAGGGATGCCCATATAGACCTTGAGTTTATAAAAAGCCCAAGTACTACACCCGTTGACTGGGAAGAGGGGAACTCTACTTCCAGCCCACAGCAAAACCCAGGCTGGTGAGGCACCACCTGCCTGGTATGAGACCTGGCGATCTACCCCGACCAGCCTAGGACCAGAACGTCGTCCAGGATAGAATGCAATTTGTAAACCCTGATGATACAGAAGCCCCAGTGCGGTCTCCACGCACTTGGTGAAGATGCGGGGAGCCAGAGAGTAGCCGAACGGCAGACTCTGGTACCCGTACGCTAAGCCCTGCAAAGGAAGCGTAGGTAAGCCCTAGGATGGAAGATCGGGATGCCGGCATCCTACAGGTCTATGGAGGTGAACCAATCCCGCACCTGACAGCGTCTAACAGGTGGGAGACGATCAACATTCTGAACCTCCCATGGGACAGGTCCAGTATGGGTCTGACATCCCCCCCCCCCCCCCCCCCCCCCCCCCCCCGGTTTCTCGGGCACCAGAGAATATCGGGAGGAAACGCCATGCATCGCATCCTCCTTTGGGACCACGACGATGGCTTGCTTCACTAACAGAGATTGGATCTCGTCGGCCAGAGCTGTCACCGCTGTTGACCCTGACAATAGGGTCTGTACCAAACCTGAAAACGGAGGGTGAGGCTGTGCAAACTGCAACACAAGTCCTCGCCTCAGCGTTCTCTCCATCCACCTCGACATATGGCACTGCTGTAGCCATATGTGATGATAATCCCAAAGCGCACCCGCCGCCACTTGGCGCTGGTCCGCCAGGAACCGTAGATAGGCGGCCCGGCCCCACCCGCTGTGCGTTGCCAACCCTGGACTCGCCAACCGCGCGAGCAGGGCATCTCGCGGAGCCGGGATATCGCACCCTGACACTACCAACGAAGCAATCGCACCCAAGGGGGGACCCCGACAGAAAGGGCCGGTTTGATACGGGGGAAGCTGACATCACACTGGGTGACATAAGCTCCCCCACTGAACATCTCCCCGGCATGGACTACTAAGGATCTGTTCTGCAGCCGGACATACAAGGCGTGTGGTCCCCACACTGCCCGATAGGGTGGGTTCCTACACACCGTAGCCCTGCAGTGATATTACTACCACCCAAATCACGCGTGCCTGACTGACCACCGCCGGTCTTCCGGCCATGGGAGGCACTAACGTGATACCCGGCCTGGCGAGGGCGGGGCTGGGGGAACTCACGCTGCGACCCCCTGGGCTTTGAGTTCCCCCGCTGACAACCTTCGTCATTGACAGACACAACACCAGGCTCACCAAACACAGACGCAGAACGTGTGGCGTGGGAGCCGCTTGACAGCACAGCATTCTCACGGACAGACCCAGGCCTAGCCAGCAACTGGGTGTCAGCCCCTGTCCCCATGAGATGCGAAACGTGGGGCCGCTTGTGCTACACTGAAGGCACGCGGCCCGCAGCCAAAGGGAACAAATCAGAGCCCGTATCCCGCTGGTGTTGGGGGGGGGGGGGGTGACCGCAGAGCGAGCTATATACAGCTAGACGGCAACGTTTTTTTAGGGCGTGCTCATATAATGTAGCCGATCCCTCGGCCGCCAAGGCTGTCAGCCTTGTGATCACCTGTTGTCTTTGTGTCCAGGGTACCTCAGGCGGGGGAAACATGGCCGCTGGTCGGGGGCCTCGCCACAGCCGCTGGCGAGGCCGCTCCCTCACCTGTGGCTGCGTGGTGTGAGGCGGTGTGGGGCCTAGGTCAAATACCGCCCACGCTCCCGCGGAAAGACCAAAAGTCCCTCTGCGGAAAGGGGAGCCCTGAGGAGGGAAAAACCTTCTCTCCTCCTCAAGGGGAGACTGTTCCAACCAAGATGTCTGTGAACAAGTGTTGACAGCATCCTAGCCCTCCCTGCGGTTATAGCTTGCGGCTAGGTCTAAAGCTAAATAACCTCAAAACCTTGCGCAATGTTTTGACGTCGACTGGCCCTAAGGCCCCATCACCCGACACCATTTTTGACAGAAAAAACAGCAATTTGAACAATGTTGCCAGTCGCTGCTAATTCTATACCGCGGCGGTATAGGCTTTAACAGCCCACCAGCCACCTGCCGGGCCGACTCACCTCATGGCGTCGGCCGGGCGGAACACCGTTCCACCATGTCAGAGGCAAAGGACTGATGCCACCTTCTTCACAAGCACGGAACACCAGTGGTGGCTGCAGACCAAAGTCTACTACTAGTGAAGCACTGCCTCACTAGTAGGCATGCAGCAACCTCCACTGTGGTGTGCACCCATGAAGGGGAAAATGAATAAATGAACGAAAACTCCACTAACACACTGCAGAATGGGCTAGCCCATACACACAATTGTTAAGGGGATGCAGACCAGAGAAAAACACCAGTCCCGTCCACACAATTCATAGATTCACAAAAAGCACACCAGCCCTGAGCCTCAGCCCATCCACCCATGTAAATGGTAAACAAGCCACCGTTAAACCCCCAACATCAGACACCGATTGACCATCAGCATGAATGGTTAAGAGGAGGGAAGACCTTTTAGTAAAGACATCCCTCTGCGGGGAACAAAGGAACGGCGTCCTAGCATTGTAGCATTAGCATTAGCCGCGCGCTCTAGGATAGCTGGGAAAACACCCAAAACAGAGTCATGACGACCATGTTTTCCTAAATATCCTGCCCCTCGCACCAATACAAAACTCGGCTGTCTCACAGGACAATGAGCAGTATCACTCATGCTAGTATCAATGCCTGTTAACGCAGGCCCTACCTGTGCGCGACGTAGCTCGGCTGCTAACCGTCGCGTGATGTCCCTCGAACCGCTGTCACAAGATGAGGAAACCCCAGGACAGGCCCGATGCGCTGTTAGGATGTGCCGAGAAGATTCCAGGGGCTGGTGAACCTCCGGCGAAAACCCAACATTGTGTAATTTCTCCCTGCGTTTCATAACAGCTAGTTCACGGAGTGCACTGCAACGTCCGTGTTGGAAACAAACAAGAGGAAGGTAGAGTGTGACCATGTCCGGCGTCATATAGTAGGACGCAGGGGCGTGGCCTGGTCACGTGCATGTGAGTGCATTTGTTTGTTCGTGAGCACAGTAGGTGCTAGGAGATAAGAGATATCTCATAATGGCCAAGAGCGAGACGCGATTGGCCAGTATGATAATATAACCAACGCACGCAGTAAAATACAGCCAATTAATTAATAAGCAACACAGGCCCGCCCCACACAGCTACTAAATATAAAAAAAAAATGTCACTCACCATTGACGACGTTACTTCTTACGAGGAAATAGTGTCCCTCCCATCTGAATCTGATCACTTGTAAATTAAATCCATCCTTTTATATTTTTTGATGAAACCTTCAATGACCTCCTCTGCTTGCAAACAGTTACAAATCCAGCAATGCAACAAACAGCAGTCTTTTGTGATCTAATCGATCCTTCATTTGCGTGAGGATGCTGTCGAAATCCACTAAACATTGTTCTGTTGATGCATTTTCGGGACTGTCCCACTCCGACAGGTGGTCACTCAGACAGTCACCCAACGTCTTCGGCAGGTAACAAAACACTCCACCCTGGTAGCTGCGGTTGTAGCACTCCGGTAAGCCCTCTTGGGCAGGTAACAAAACACTCCACCCTGGTAGCTGCGGTGGTAGCACTCCGGTAAGCCCTCTTGGGCAGGTAACAAAACACTCCACCCTGGTAGCAGCGGTGGTAGCACTCCGGTAAGCCCTCTTGGGCAGGTAACAAAACACTCCACCCTGGTAGCTGCGGTGGTAGCACTTTAGCTACGTTAGCTCCAACAAGTTAGCTTACAGACAGTCCAAGACGGCACGTTCACGTCAACTACACTACTTCAACTGAGATAAAAAAAATATATATATATATCATCAAACGATGCACAATAAGTTGATGAACAATTGAATAAAGATCTTAAAATATGAATTATTATATTAGGCAAATTAATCTCTTCTTTTCTCTATGTCAGTCTCTTTCAAGGCAAATTGCACACAGTCAGTCTCAGAGAGACTGGTGATGATGACAGAAAAATCTAGAACATTGACGCCTGGGGCCATTCTCTGATTGGATCTCAAGTTTGTCAACACAATGTAACACGGCGTGAACGCCAATCAATCAAGTGCGCTAAGCCTCACTACCCGCCTTTTTTAAACTCAAATAGGCTATTTTGATTGGATTATTAGATTCTAGTGCCTGGCCTGTGCACCTAAAATGCAGTGAATGGTTGACAGCTGGCATTGTTTTTTTTCAGGAAAGGAGAGGAAAACATTTAAAAAAAATTAAAAAATTAAAATAATGTAATGTATATTAATAATAATACTATTAATTTTGTTTTTTGTCTGTATACTAGTGAAGCACTGCTTCACTAGTAGTCATGCAATAACCTCCACTGATATACACATATCTCTGTAGATACTATATCTATATCTGTACATATCCCTTACCTACTCTTTCTAGTTACGCTGCTGGCCAGTATGACTACGACAGTATGACAATATGTGTTACAAAAGAGCATCAATTGTGACAGAAGCCCAGGACAGACAGACACAGGAGACAGACGGAATACAATAATTCTATTTAATAAATAAAGACAAGTAAATGAAATCATCGAACATACTAAACTAACGGGGCCTAAGTGGTGGAAGTGTGTGAATGCCCATGGTCCATGTGAATGAGATGTGTGTGTTTCGATTATAGTATGTGTATGGGTTCATGTGTCTAGCGTGCAAAAACTCATGTGGTGTTGAATGTAAATGTGATAGACTGTTGTTTTCATGTGCATGTACTAACCAGTCCAGGGGAGAGAGTATGAGTGGGAAATGAACGGGGCGAGATGTGGGGAATTCCGGGGTGGAGATACGGTTCCTTGATGGGGAGAAAGAAGACAACGAGCGTTAGTCCAAGAACAAAACACGGGAAGAAGCAAACAACGGAAAACAGAAATAATCAAACACAAGAGAAACATATGCTAAGACTTGAAGAGACATTTTGTTACACTAACCACAATGGTCATTATAATCAAGCACTGAGAGATGAGTTGTCAGGTCTTTTATGCAGCAGGTGCCTCAGGACGCGTCCAGCTGCTCCGCATTGTGCTTGATTAGCCTCCATGGGAGGTGACAAGGTGGAAGCCACAACAATATGACTACTACCATACTTGTTTAGTTTAGGAATAAGGGGCAGGTAACTATAAGATTTATTCTTCTTCCTGCTCCTTTTGTCCATGGAATGATAATTATGATTGTGTAATGAAGAAACTCTGATTGTATGATTCTATGTGGCAAATAAATACTCTGAATCCGAATCTGAATCTTTATACCTGTATCATTGTACATATTAATATTACAACTCTGTATATACTTCTGATTAGCATTACACTCAGTAGTACAGTACTCGTTTTTATATATTTTATACCCAGTTTAATCATCTGTACATTGTACATTACTATTGCACTTTGCTGTTACATTTGCACTCTGGTTGGAGGCCAAACTTATTTCCGTTGTACTGTACTTGTGCTGTGTAATGACAATAAATCTGAATCGAATCTAATCTAGTGCTAATCAGATGTATGTACACTGGTGTAGTATTAATATGTACAGGGATACAGGTATAAATACACTATGGTAGTAGTCATACTGGCCAGCAGCATACCTAGTATGAGTAGGGATATGTGCAGATATAGATATAGTATCTCTACACAGATATGTAAAAAGGATTATATGCAGGAATACCCCAATCTTAAGAATTTACACGTTATTCCTGAACCTCAGGGCACATGTTCACTCAATATAGGTGAACATGTGCAACAGTGTCGGAGAGGTCCTAATTAACGCTAGCCCTTCAGCTAAAGCAACTGTGCATGCTTTTGGTTTAGCTCGACCGGTTAGCGCTGCAGGAACTCTCAATTCGAAACTGGGCCAGAATATACAGTATGTTCAGTGGCGCTGCAGACGGACAGACACAATGTATCAATGTTTTTAGTTTAGTTTAGTTTATTTGACAATTATTAATTATACATTACATGTTAACAAGTCATGCATCCTAAAATTATCAAGGATAGCACAAAAAAGTCACAGACTTATTTCCATTGTGGTCCTTGGTCTCAGCAGCACATGGTATTTACATAAACATGTATTACACATATTATTATCAGCCAACAGTATATTGCTCAAAATATAATTAAAAAGTAAAATACAACATTTATTAATAAAATATGTACAAAATATACAGACACAATAAAACTACACTAAATTAAAACAGGAACATGTTCTAGGAGCCATTTCCTAACGTTCACCTTGAAACTATACAGGTTCAAGATCTGTTTGGTGGTCAAAGGCAACTTATTTCACTCCTGTGCTTTTGTGTGAGAAAATGAGCACTGTCCCATCTTTGTTCTACACCTTGGAGGATGCAGGTTTGCTATGCTAGATCTCGTTCTGTGGCTGTGTGATTCACTAACACTAGGAAAATAGTTGATAAAATATTTCGGAGCCCTGTTATTTATTATTTTGTGTACCATGTTGAGCCTAGGCTGGGCTACTCTGGCCTCAACTGGTAGCCAGTTGAGCTCCTGAAAATGTCTCCTCCCAACATGGTCACGAGGGCCTAGGCCCATTCACAACCCTGATCAGCTTATTCTGTGACACCTGTAGATTATTCTTTAATGAAGCTGACAGTCCCCCAAACCAGGCTACACTAGCATAATCAAAATGACTCTGCACCTATAGTCTAAGGCTGTTGGCTATAGTCTTGGTGGACTCTGTGCGGTTCTGGTGGTGAAGTTGCAACATTGTTGCATTCTTCATTTGGTTCGCCTGCGTTCACATAGCAATTTTGTCAGGCGCACCGAACTTTCTGAACAATGTCACGCCGTCGAAAAGGGCGCTCGTCTATTGGACAGTGGAAATGTGTGTGTGGCTGTGAGCCCGTGTGTGCGCGCGCACGCGTGTGTGTGTGTCTGTGTGTGGACTGCGAGCCCTCCAGATCAGCGGAGGCGAGTTTTGACGTGGCATTGATCCATTGTTCTATTGAAGCCCAGGCATTACCACCATCCTCTCGCTAAACAACTTGTACACCACGTTGTTTTTATGAGTGCCCACAAGTAGCTGTTTTATTTGGTCTTCTGCCCATATGTGTACAGTGTGCTTGTTTTGCAGTGAATGCCGTTCGCCTCGGTAATAATATAATAAGCCGCGTTTTTTCTTCCTTCTTCCCAAGATGCACAGTTAGATAGATAGATAGATAGATAGATAGATAGATAGAGAGAGAGAGAGAGAGAGAGAGAGAGAGAGAGAGAGAGAGAGAGAGAGAGAGAGAGAGAGAGAGAGAGAGAGAGAGAGAGAGAGAGAGAGAGAGAGAGAGAGAGAGATAGATAGATAGATAGATAGATAGATAGATAGATAGATAGATAGATAGATAGATAGATAGATAGATAGATAGATAGATAGATAGATAGATAGATAGATAGATAGATAGATAGATAGATAGATAGATAGATAGATAGATAGATAGATAGATAGATAGATAGATAGATGCAGTGTGCTTGTTTTGCAGTGAATGCTGCGAGCAGTGGTAATAATAAGCACTTCCTATATTTGGTCCGCGTTTAGTTCGATGAAGCGAACCGAGACCTATGTTTTTGGTCGGACCAGAGTTCGTCTGTTTGGTCCGCGGACCGAGTTCGACCCGCATTCACACAAACCCGAAAAACCGGACTATCGAATTCTGGTCCGATAGTCCGGACCGAACAGCCCCTGTGTGAAAGCGACCTAAGGCTTTCCCTGTCAAGTAGATTGGCCTTTCTAGCCAAAAACCTGATGCAGGCATTTACCTTACCCAGCACCTGTAAGGCCACCCCCCCCCCAGACTGTCATCCAGCAGACAGCCCAGGTACTTCACTGCTGTTCTTGCTGCTATAACCTCTGACCCTAATTCTACCTTGAGTTCAGGAGCCTTTTTTAATCTGGGCTTAGATCCAAACAAAATAGACTCTGTTTTGCCTAAGTGAAGTGAGAGCCTATTTTCAGACAGCCATTTGCTAACCTTAGAGAGTTCCTCTCCTAGCATTCTTTGGAGTGTACTCAGATCCTTATGGGAGATGAGCAAAGCTGAATCATCTGCAAATAAGAATAAATTACAAGAACATGCATCTCTCATATCATTTATGTACAATAAAAATAGCAATGGTCCTAAAACACTTCATTGCAGCACCCCAAAAACTATTGGTTTGGCATTTGACAAAAATCCATTGACCTCTACCCTCTGGTCCCTGTCTGTCAGATATGAGGCAATCCACTTTAAAATGTTGCAGACATGTTGTCCAAACCAGTGGCTTTTGCTATATTTAGCTCAGTCAACTTTTCTGCTACTTTCTCAACTGTCACTTTGGTCAAGGTAAACGAATTGGCCAGTATGCATCAACAAGCTTGTTGGCTACTGAGGTAAAGAAGGCATTGAATTTATTGATCACCTGTGCTTTATCAAATTATATCTTACCTTTGATATTTAGGCCAATATTGGGCTTGCCACTGCTGGCTTTCCCCCACAAACCATGTCTTTCAAAGCTTTCCATAGCGTCTTAGGTTTTTTTTTGTATTCCTTTATTAGATTCATGTAGTACTCCTTTTTGGTTTTCTTAATCATTCGTTGAGCTTCATTTCTGCATTGTTTATATATATCAGCATCTGCTTGCTCATGGGATTTTTTTAATTTCAGCAAGGCCTCCTCCCTTTGCTTAATTGCATTTAGAATTTCTGGGTTAAGCCATGGGCTTGATCTCTGCTTTAACCGAACTTGCTTATATGGAGCCATAGTATTCACTACCTGAAGGAAACAGTGGTTAAACAAATCCCAGGCACCATCAACACAATAATCTTCCAACACTGCAGACCAGTCCATGTTCCTAAGCTGCTCCCTAAAAGTCTCAACACAGTAGTTCTTGAATGATCTGATTTTAATGTTTTTATGGCTAGAGAATTGTTCTCTATGACCTTCCTGGTACAGTATGTGATGAAGTGGTCACTGATACCATAAGCAATCAGACCATGTTGCGAGATATTGCATTTGTCTGATACCATGATACCACAGCTAGCAAATACATTCTCTAGATCAGGGGTCAGCAACCTTTTTTACATGAAGTGCCAGTTTGAAATATAGTTGTAACTAGTGTGCCATATCAACAATATTCCATGCATCGTAATTTTTCCCCCTCATAATCAGGTATTTTTAATGATAATTTTTACATTATACATTATATATAACAATTTTTATTGTTATTATTAACAATATTATTATGATGGTTGTATCAACCCTAAATCTGAGTTGGGGGGGGGGATGCAATGCAGACAAACAGCTGCATACAGTGCGACCATTTCACTCACATTTGCCCATTCATTTTTGGACACATCCAAAATGCCACATGGGCTGCCTCCACCATCGGTGTGTGTACTGTATGTGTGCTGTACTGTATGTTAAACAAGATGAAAGTCTTTCTCTGGTCTGCATCCCCTTAACAATTGTATGTATTGAGCTGTACTGTACTGTACCCATTCTGCAATCTGTTAATAAAGTTTTCAATCAATCAATCAATCAATCAATCAAACAATCAATCAATCAATCAATCAATCAATCAATCAATCAATGCTGTGTCATAGCTCCACCTACAGGCCTAATGGAGAACACCACAATGTGTGAATGAATGGGTGAATGTGAGGTATAACGTGTAAAGCAGTTTCGATTGATTGCAAGACTACACTGTAAAAAAACAAAACAATAAGTTACCAGAACTTAAAAAGATTGAGTTCAGTTACTGTGCATTAAGGTGTCATATCTGGATTTAGATACAATGTTCTATGTACTAGCGTTGTTCTGATCCCAAACCTATAGTCTTCTTAAAACGGGTTGTCCAGACAAGTGCTCCTGGTTTTCTCTTGCAAGTTTATTAACCAAAGCATACAATAACGGCTTCTTAATAACTTCTTGCAGTTGCTCAAAAACACTGGATGGTTACAATTTCAAGGTTTGCGTTGGATCTCCAAACTACTGTTACAAGCATGTTCGTTGGTATGGTCAGCACCGTCGTCCATGATCTTGTTCGGTATAGCGCCGCAGATATGTAGAGTGGTTGAGGCTTTTTTTTTTTTTTTTTTTTTTAATGTTGCCCCCTGTGCCAATGAAAATGCTCCCGCATGCCAATGCTGGCACACGTGACTAGGGTTGCCGACCCCTGCTCTAGATTATCATAAAATGCACTTTGATCAGGTGGTCTCTATAGTGCGGTGGCTTAGCACCAGATTTGAGAAGGATGTGGACGCGCCGGACAAAAGCACCAAATTTTTCTCACGTGTTCCTCATCATCATAGCTTTCATTTTGGGCTAGGGGCCACGTCATCATGATGGATTTCAAGATGGCCGCCATGTAAAATCAAGGTTCTGCCCATTAATAAATATCTTGGTCCATAGCGTGCTCAATATTTGAGCGAACACAAAGGTATTGGTATCCCTGTAAACTAGAGAAGCTAAGCTTTACATTGGTATCATTTTCGCCTAGAAAAAACTGCCATGCTCATCTTCCAAAAGGTCCCTTGGCCGTTCACATGAATATATCAGAGTGAACATTGGTTTTATAGGTACCCACAAGCCTCTTCTTTCCAGACATACCCACTTTGTCCAACTTGCATGCTATTTGGGGCAATAATCAAGCAGGTTTGTGTATGTGGTACAAATGTGTCGAACATTCTAACAACTGCCAAAAATGTGAATGTTGGGTTAGGGTTTGTTGTTAGAACGTTGAACATAGAAGATCCATTTTGGTGTCAAACTACACATTTTCTGGGTCAATAAATGTGTTAATGCTATGAAGAATGTCACCAGATGAATATTTGTACCATTCTAACAACATATTTACATAATTTTTTACTTGTTTAACACTTTCAGTACCGGCCATTAACATGGTAAAGCATGGTTAAATGCCACCACCCACTTCAATGATAGCGTTGTGAACGCATAATCTCTGTCTTAAATTATGGCTATGTGTTTAATCTGCCTGTCGCTTATCAATGACTTGTTTGCAGTCAACATTGTGGAAACAGATTGTTTTTTAATCAGTTCATTTCCGTTTTATAGCATTTTGAAACGCCCTCGTTTTCAATGAAAATATATAGATTCTGTGATAAAAGGCATTTACTGGAATATTCTGGAATACACAAACACGTTGTAATTTTTCGGCCTATTTATGAATAGTTTTCAAATAAACGCTAGATTATCAATAGTATATGTGTACTTATGCACGCTATAGAGACGAGCTGAAATATCTATTCTCTCATTTCCTGATCGCGCACACACAGACACACACGCATAGGGCAAACGCTTATATCTCTGTGAAAATAGCTCTGATTATCCTAAGACTGGTAAAATAAATTCCTTACCTGAGATCAGATGTTATCCAAAAAGATTATTCCAATTCCTGATCGCCATTCCAAATATCGATCACGCTTATTGATTATAGGGTTGGTACTGTAAATACATAATCCACGCGTTTTCCGGGCCGGCGAGCACAATGGATTCTTCAGTTGGCTTGAGGGAAAAGTAAAATGAGGAAACTGGCCCCCCTGTCAGGATCTGAACTTTCTGGACAGTCCTCTGGTGCCCCCGGGCGGTCTGTTCGCGGTGCTACAGGCCGCCGCCCTTCGTATGGACTTTTGTGTACACATATTGTCAAGTCTGTTGTCTGTCTTGCTCCCTGTGTATCTCACATTAGTTCAGATGTTCTAGTCTCCCTTGTATTCCCAGTGTTGTTATGTTACAATGTTTATTCCTGCCTGTTAGTTCAGTGTCTAGTCTCCTTCCCTTGTATTCATGTATCCTGCCTGTCAGCCCCCAGCTGTTCCTTGTCAATTATAATTAGTCCTGTATATATTCATGCCGCCCCTGTCTTCCAGTGTCGCGTCATTGTTTTGTTGTTAGGTTTTTCCCATCAGTACCCTTCCGTGCTGTGTGTATCTCCGTATCTCCTGTGTCAGTACCTTCCCGTATTTGTAGTCCATGTTTTCCAGCATTGCTGAGGTTTTGTTTCCCCCTGTAACGTGTGCCTGTTGGCTGTGCTCAGTAAACCTATTATTATTATCTGAACGTCGCCTCGTCTCTCTCACTCCACTTTGTCCTGCGATTGAATCCTACACCTCTCCTGAACTCCGAATCCTCACACCCCCTTCGTCAGTGTAAAGTAATGGGGTGCAGTTACACAGGGAGAGACGATAGGGGGCGGTATCTTCCCAATTGAGCTCAGAAAGAGTCTGCAACACTAGCGTGAGGCTCGATTGAGGAAATATGAATTCAAATCGCCAATAAAAAAGAAACGACAAACAAACGCTATATAGCGTTGGGGGCACTCAAAGGTCGGCATGAACTAACGACAAACCGCGTCCGTGGCACTCAATGTGTTAACAGAGTTAACATAACTCTTTAGCCCGTATAGGCGTATTTAACTGTTATGGAGATATTTCCGCGGGTCTTGTGCAGTGGTCTCGTGCCCGTGAAAATATCAGAATGTTTCATAAAAATTCCCACGGTATACTGGCCAGCTCTCAGTGCGTGTCTCGTGACAGCTGTCGTGGCTTAGCGCAGCCAGAGCACAGCGCGATAAGGGACATGTTTAAAAAGGCAAAACATAATATAACAGGTAAGTCAAGTGTCCTTACTTTAGTTATCAAAGGTGGAATCTCTGGACATAAGCAATGACATTATAGTTTAAAGCTAAACTATACGTTTTTCTCTCTTGTTAGAAGAGGGATAACTTCTTCAGTTAGATTTGATACCCCTACAGGTCAGGTCTGGGCGCCTGCACGCATGAATATTTTCCCTGACGGGGTTGCACTTCCGCGTTCGGTTTGCGCGATCTGATTGGTCATTGACGTTTCTGGTCATGTGACATCTGCGGCAATCGTGTGACGCCTGTTTCTGCGCCTATTTCCGCCTCGAACAGCCTGCAAACTACCTAACGCCTAGTTTATCACTGGTTACGCTTAGGCGACTCTTTCGAAGTTGGTTAAGGTTAGAGTTTGGAATCAGGGCTGGTGTTCTATCGCCCTGCTCTAAGACAAACTCTAACCTTAACCGACTTCGAAAGAGTGCCTAAGCTTAACCAGTGATAGAAACAGGCGTCACACAATTGGCGCAGATGTCACATGACCAGAAACGTCAGTGGCCAATCAGATTGCGCAAACCGAACACGGAAGTGCAACCCCGTCAGGGAAAATATTCACGCCGCTAGCAAAAGACAGGAAGTGGTGAAGGCAGCGTGACCTCCCACACGTTACACTTCACCAATGAGAGTCCGCGCTGCCAGGTGAAAAGAGAGCCGCTGGCTGTCTCTGCATGTGTCGGAGGAAGCATGTGGTAGTCCTCAGGGCTCCCTAGATCAACCAGTAGGGGGCACATGCGCACAACGACCAGGTAGGGGAGGGGGGAATTGGTACAACGACTAAAATTGGGATGGGGGGAAAAGTACAGAAAAATCTGGCGGAGAAAAAGAGGATTAAAAAAAAATAATATAGAATATCAGGCATAAAATGGTTATGCGATTAAAATGCGATTAATTAGATTAATTAATTACAAATCCTGTAATTAATTAGATACATTTTTTTAATCGCCTGACAGCACTAATAATAATACATGTAATTTATTGAAGTTCCTATGTCTCTGTGTCACCTCCCTCCGCCATAACTTTACGAGATAATTTGTTCTTATAGTAATGAGTGATCCTAATTAGGGATGCTCGATATTGCCTTTTTTACCGATACCAATGTACCGATATTGTCCAACTCTTCATTTACGATACCGATATCAACCGATACCGATATATGCAGGGTTTCCCCCCCTCAAAAACGGAATAATTTCAGGTAATTAACATTACATATCTCTTGTCGTGGAATTAACACATCATTATGCATACTTTTGACAATAAAAAAAATATAAATGTGTTCTTACTTGCTTGCCTGGGTAAATAAAGGTTAAATAATTTTTTTTTAAACCGATACCGATAATTTCCGATATCACATTTTAATGCCAATATCGGCTGATAATATCGGTAGGCCGATAATATCGGACATCCCTAATCCTAATAAAATGTCTATTCGATTCATGCATGTCTGACTGTTAAACAAGTAAAAAATGATGTAAATATGTTGTTAGAATGGTACAAATATTCATCTGGTGACATTCTTCATAGCATTAACACATTTATTGACCCAGAAAATGTGTAGTTTGACACCAAAATTGATCTTCTATGTTCAACATTCTAACAACAAACCCTAACCCAACATTCACATTTTTGGTCAGTTGTTAGAATGTTCGACACATTTGTACCACATGCACAAACCTGCTTGATTATTGCCCCAAATAGCATGCAAGTTGGACAAAGTGGGTATGTCTGGAAAGAAGAGGCTTGTGGGTACCTATAAAACCAATGTTCATCACTCTGATATATTCATGTGAACGGCCAAGGGACCTTTTGGAAGATGAGCATGGCAGTTTTTTCTAGGCGAAAATTGTACATAATTTTGAATCATTGCCTATTAAATCCACCTTCCCAACAGTTGGGCTTAATGAAAATGATACCAATGGAAAGCTTAGCTTCTCTAGTTTACAGGGATACCCATACCTTTGTGTTTGCTCAAATATTGAGCGTGCTATGGACCAAGATATTTATTAATGGGCAGAACCTTGATTTTACATGGCGGCCATCTTGAAATCCATCATGATGACGTGGCCCCTACCCCAAAATGAAAGCTATGGTGATGGGGAACACATGGAAATAATTTGGTGCTTTTGTCCGGCGCATCCAAAATTTTTTGCTAAGCCACCGCACTACTATAACATACTCCCAATAGCACTGGTTTCGTTTTTGTCAGGTGAATGTCCAGCAGCACAACTTCAACTTCATCAACCCCGTTTGTCATAACAGTAAAATGTATAACATTTCTCACAAAAGCACATACCCCCCCTCCGTTACGACTGTGATCCTTTCTGACTCCAGAGTAATTGGGTATTTCATTTTCTGAATCACTGATACTGGGATCAAGCCATGTCTCTGTAAAACAAATAACTCCCACTTTTGTTTTATAAGCCAGCAGACGAATCTCATCAATCTTTGGTATAGTAAGCTCCTCACATTCAGGTGCATAAAGTGAAGTCCTTTCGGGCTGAAGACTTCCTCTAGGCTTGGGTCATTGAAAACGGTGGAGCTGCTGCTGTGGCCTGGACGCGTGTATCACTTCCGCAACGGATTTAGTCGGATTTCGGTTTCCGGGTTCCTCTGATTGGCCGGACCCCCACGTGACGCGCCCCCCTATCCACCGCTGCTGCTGCCGCTGCCCTGTGTGTTGCCGCGTGGCATGGACTTGACTGCCGGCCGTGAGATATGAAGACAGAGCCGTTGTGTTGATTATTGGGTTGTTGTCGTCGCAGACTCACTGCATGTTCAATTTGCGGCTCTGTCTTCATATCTCACGGCCGGCAGTCAAGTCCATGCCGCGCGGCAACACACAGGGCAGCGGCAGCAGCAGCGGTGGATAGGGGGGGCGCGTCACGTGGGGGTCGCGGCCAATCAGAGGAACCCGAAAACCGAAATCCGACTAAATCCGTTGCGGAAGTGATACACACTGCCTGGACTAGGCCTGGTGGTAGATCTGCTGCTGTGGCCTGGACTAGGCGTGGTGATAGATCTGCTGCTGTGGCCTGGACTAGGCCTGGTGGTGGAGCTGCTGCTATGGCCTGGGCTAGGCCTGGTGGTGGAGCTGCTTCTGTGGCCTGGGCTAGGCTGGGTGCATGGTGCAGATTGTATTGCTGCAGACTTGGGCTGAAAACAAGCCATCGCAGCTGATATTTGATTTATGCTTTTATCCCATGACCATGACATTTTACTCGATTGTAATATTTTAAAGGTCGGAGGTCTATTGCTAATTATTGTTGGAATGGGATGGAATGGTAGAGGTAACTTTGATGATAAAATTTAAGATGATATTCGCGGGGTACTATATTCCTGATTACTAAGCTGCCCAAACAGACTGGGGAGAGAGTTGAAGGGGGTAAGGTAATTGAGCTACTGTAGAACTTGGACATACAAAGCATCAATTTACAGGCATTTGGAGAAATGAAAAGAGGGCTTGCAATTAGGGATGTCCCGATCGCCTTTTTTTGCTCCCGATCCGATCCCGATCATGTGATTTTGAGTATCTGTCGATACCGATCTTTCCCGATCCGATCTTTCACATTAGTAACTGGGGTGTAACGGTACGTGTATTCGTCCCGCGAATTTACGGTACGGCCGTCACGGTGGGGTACGCGCACCCATGCGACGAATACGCCCCACAGCTCAAACACACCCACATGCAGGCACTCGCGAGGTCCGTGCGAGAACAGCGCGCGTGGCCGGGCACACCGACCTCAGACTTCAGAGCGGCGAAAGTGCACGGAGGAGAAAGGCACATTTACATTGGAACAGCTGCAGGGTCATTACAGTTTTCTTTCGTTTTCTTGTGCGCCCAATAACGTTAACCAAATGAAACCAATGGAAAGAAACACACGCGTCGCCAACACACACATGCACGCACCAACAAACACATCAACATTCTCCCCCGCCGGACTCACAGGCACAATCAAATAAAAAGAAGAAACATAGCCTACTTTTCCAGACAGATCATCTGAGCTCCACTGTGTTTAAATCCAAATAATCCTCTGCCATTGTTGTAATATGTCATCTGTTCTCTAGTATTCAGTCTGGTCGTGAAGCAAAATTCTCTCTGGAAGTGAAACTTAGCAAGGATAAGTTTAAAGGGGCAGTAAGCAAGTGGATGCCTGAACACAGAATGACACCAGTATCACTAATTACCACGGCAAGCCTATAGCAAATTATTCTATTTAATAATTATCATAAATATAATATATGAATAAAAAATGTTTACAAAAATTTTACAAAAAAACTACAAAATATTTATAATTATTATAATTATTTTTTTCTGTTGTACCGAACTCGTACCGAACGGTGACACCAATACCGAGGTACGTACCAAACCGTGGTTTCTGTGTACCGTTACACCCCTATTAGTAACCAATTTGATGCATTTTTGTCAGAAACTGGCGAAGCGAGACAAGCCCCTCTGTTCCCTTGAAATAGCCCCAGTCGAGCGCGGTGGCTCGCATTACATTCACCATACGAGAAATATGCAAAGTTTCATGTGTTAGCACTTGGTTGGCTAGCGGCTAGCAGTGTTAGCATTCGGATGGCTAGCAGAGCCACTTAGCCAGTTAGCTCCCACTAGCAATCCTAGCACTAGTAGAATACGGCGATTCCACTCAGAAAAACAGTCAACATTAGCGTTTGCACTTTCCTTGCGTTGACTGCGTCCTCCTGAAGTACCACGTCATGTGTATCCGTCCGTCTTGGTCCCACCTTGACGTTGAATCAATATCCCACGCGCAGGGCCGCCTGGGAGACATGCGAGGCCCTGTGCGAGATTTAAACGCGAGGCACCCCCCCCCCCCCCCCTAAAAGGTAATAAAAAATAAAAAATAATAATATATATAGGCTATATATATACATATATATATATATATATATATATATATTTTTTTTTTTAAACAGTCAACATATTCTTAAATAATAGCGCTGCCCGAGGCTGGGCATGATACAGTCAACATATAGCAAGAGAGAGAGCGAGAGAGAGCTCCCGTTCTACAGTCAATATACAGTGTTATCGCTGCACAGACCCGGCAATGCCCCTGACCCTCCACCAGAGCAAGGCCAGAGAGAGAGAGAGAGAGAGAGAGAGAGAGAGAGAGAGAGAGAGAGAGAGAGAGAGAGAGAGAGAGAGAGAGAGAGAGAGAGAGAGAGAGAGAGAGAGAGAGAGAGACACATTGGAAAGAAACAACCCAAAACCAGAGCAAATTGAAATGCTATTTGGCCCTAAACAGAGAGTACACAGTGGCAGAATACCTGAGCACTGTGACTGACCCAATACTAAGAAGATCCTTGACTAGGTAGAGACTCAGCGAGCACAGCCTAGCCATCGAGAAAGGCCGCCATAGGCAGACCTGGCTCCCAAGCGAAGACAGACTATGCACCCACTGCACACAAGATGAGGTGGAAACCGAGCTCCACTTCTTAACAACCTGCCCACTATACCAAGACATACTTCCCACAAATTGCAAACACCCAAAGAGACTTTGAAAACATGGACAATAACTCAAAACTCCCATTACCTACTGGGAGAAATACAAGAATGTGAAATAAAGCCCATTTGAATTGAAGAGAGAGAGATAGATAGAGCATGTCTGTGTGTGTTAGAAAGAGAGAGATAGAGAGAGAGAGCATGCCTGTTTGTGTGTGTGTGTTAGAGAGAGAGCATGTATATGTGTGTGTTAGAAAGAGAGGGAAAGATAGAGAGAGAGAGCATGTCATTTTGTGTGTTAGAGAGAGATATAGAGCATGTCTGTGTGTGTTAGAAAGAGAGAGAGAGAGAGAGAGAGAGAGAGAGAGAGAGAGAGAGAGAGAGAGAGAGAGAGAGAGAGAGAGAGAGACATGTGTGTTTGTGTGTTAGAGAGAGAGAGCATGTCTGTGTGTGTGTGTGTGTGTTAGAGAGAGAGCATGTATGTGTGTGTGTTAGAGCAGTGGTTCCCAATCCTCTCCTCGAAGCACCCCAGCCGTTCCATGTATTTGTTAAATTCCACCACCAGGACACCTGATTCAACTAATAAAGGGCTTGTTAAGTTGAATCAGGTGTGCTGGTGGTGGAATTTAACAAATACATGGAACGGCTGGGTTGCTTCGAGGAGAGGATTGGGAAGCACTGTGTTTTAGAGAGAGAGAGAGAGAGAGAGAGAGAGAGAGAAAGAGAAAGAGAAAGAGAGAGAGAGAGAGAGAGAGAGAGAGAGAGAGAGAGAGAGAGAGAGAGAGAGAGAGAGCTCAACGGCGGGAATAGAATAGGTTGCATGAAAAACTCACCGTAACGCAGTATCAATGGCAAAGTTGGAAGGAGACCTTCCGTGGAGATGAAAAGTACCAGTCCCTTGGGAGTCCTAGTTTATCTGCCACACGTTAGCACTCGATAACTTAGCAATTAGCTAAAAGCAGGGACGCGTAACTAGTGTTAGCTAATGCTAGCTAGCTAGCGCTAGCAACACTAGCTAACTAGCGTTACGCTAGCTAGCTAACGCTAGCTAGCATTAGCTAACTAACGCTAGCTAGAATTAGCTAACGCTAGTTACGCGTCCCTGCCTTTAGCAAATTGCTACTAGTACTAGCCGACATAGCTATAGCCTGACTGAAGGTTCTTCTAACATGCAACAACTTTCATCTTCAGTCCATCTGCCGAACATCCTCTTCGTCTTGGCAAAGTTGGCATAACCATCATACTTGGTATTGATAACAAGCTTATGGCATACGGTGTAATTTCTTCTGATCCATGCTGCTTTTCAAAAGACATCCACTCGCTCCTCTGAATAGCGCTGAATAGATCCTGTACCTCATGGGTCCGGGAAGAGCCCGGAACACTATTCTAAAAACGTGTCTATCTGTAGAGCAGCAGAGCCGGAGAAACCGGAACACTGCAGTCTGCAGAGCCGCAGAGCCAGGAACAAGTCAGACACATTCTACAAACGTGTCTAATGTGAAATATATAAGCATATAAGCAAAACTAGATATTAGGTATGTGATGAAAAAGGGCCTCGCGGGAAGGGGGGCCTCGCAAAAAAAAAAAAAATAATAATAATAATTATAATTATAATAATAATAAATAAAAGATATTTTTATTTTTATTTTTATTTTTTTGCGAGGCCCCCCTTCCCGCGAGGCCCTGTGCGACCGCACTGCTCGCACACCCCCTGAGGCGGCCCTGCCCACGCGGGCACTTCTCTATGCGTTCCATCCGTCCGTCCATGGCGGCGCTCGTCCGGTATAACGTTGAACGCACGCGGAACGTGTGCGTATTGGACTGGCTTCGGTTTCAATTTTAAAATGCTTCCAAACATTTTGTCTAGCTGCTCAGGTGTTACGAGTTATCAGGTGGACCTGCCGGTGTTTTGGGAGCGACGCGTTGTGAGGTCTCCTATTTTCGGCCCACGTCACTGTCGTGCGACGGTGTAAATCAAAGGAAATGCATTTGTTTTGGCAAATTCTTCTGCTCTGTGTGACAATAAATAAATTAATGATGATATGTAATTTAAAACCAAAACTAAGGCCTCAGTATGAGTTTAAGACGTGAACATGGTCATGTTTGTTGAATAAAATAAAAAAAATATATATAATTTACTGCTGTTTTTTTATTCAAATTTTTTTTCCCCGATCCCGATCCTCTGAAAATCACGTGATCGGCGCTGATCCCGATCACGTGAACGGATCGTGACATCCCTACTTGCAATGTATCAGACATATTCATAGAGAGCAGCTTGGCTCCAGACCTGTTTAACCCTGGAGTCACTCTTGGAGGGAGGGAAGAATAGGATATACGAAATTGGGATGGGAGAAAATGGGGAGAAAAAGTGGATAAAAAAAAATAAATGGTTAAAATCCAGATTTTTTTTTAATATTCTATATGTATGCTGGGGACTAAAGTTAGTAAGCCGGTACCTTTTCAGTCACTGCCAAAACAAAGGCTGTTGACCTTATTTGATTGACGTCACTTCCGACTGAGAGAACGTTGCGCGCGTCTGGCTGCCGCTTCTCATCGTTTGTTTGTTTGTTTTCGTGTCTAAACGTCACCTCGGAGATCTCTCACAGCTGGATTTCCTCATACCAACACCGTTTGTCTGTATGAAACTTTGCATGCTGGATGTATGACTGGATATTCACATTCTATACGATTACAACTGGGTTTCCCTATACAAACACCGTCGCCGCCTGGATGAAACTATCATACACTGGATCTACAACTGGTTTCAAAACAGACAAATTATGCGCTGGATGCAATTATTCTTTCTTGGACACTTCTTACAATGGTCATTCATCACCCGCCTACTGACAATGGAATTAAGGTACATCTCATCTTCACAACCTAAGACCCCATAACACTGGCACCCTTGACAAACAAACATACGCTGCCTGTAAAGATGCCGGCATTTTTCAAGCCAGATATTTGCATCGGTCTCCTCGACGGCCACTCATCCACTCAACTCCTCCATCATCATCTTCGACCTTCTCATTCTGGACACTATCCCGCCCGACAAAAGGCATCCACCATCAGTCTCGCACAAATGATTATTCCGCTCTGCGCCCTCTGCCTTCAACCCATTCTCCCAACGTCTCCAAACCTAACTTTTGCCCCAAAATGACTCTACTGAACACCCGCTCACTTAGCAATAAATCATTAATTATTCACGACTACATCAGCGAGCAAAACCTGGACATTCTCTTTACCGGTGAAACTTGGCACAAACCCAACAACTATGCACTGTTAAACTAAGTCACCCCACCTGGTTACAATTACATTGAAAAATCATGCTCCCACGGACATGGGGGTGGATTAGCTATTTTTTACCGATCCAGCATTTCACTCACTCAATTACTGTTTCTAAATTCACCTCATTTGAATGTCTTGCTTTCCACCTCAAAACTCCTGCCAACCCTGTGCTTGTATGGTATCCTTGACTGGTATTTCATAACAAATCCATGTATGTATAAATTAGTTGGAACAAACAGTTGCAGGTGTCAGTGTTGTGTGACATTCTGGGGAGCCTTCAGGCAATCCCCCTCATGCTAAGACTGTTTACTCAACTGTATTTAGAAGAACAGTTGGAGACACAGGGGGCAGGCCATAAAAGCCCCTGCATGCTAAAACTGTTTGGGACACATTCAAGGAACTATTAATTCAGTATACTTTATATAGGGAATCTGGTATTAAAATATAGACAATGCCACATTGGTTTAATGCTGAATAAATATGTAACTCATTACATTAGAGCTACTATGGTATATTGACTTGAGCAGACTGTTAGATCAACCCTGAAACTGCAAATATCTGTTATAATAGTTCATTCAAATAATGCTTTAATATTGAACTGTAGCATTACATAGAGTCTACTAGAATGATTAGATCCCTCCACAGTAGTATGGGAATCTGCTGACAGTAAACTCTCAGGGTAACAACACAATGAAGATGCAAATGTAATCAGCGTTAGAACAAAGGGAGTAAAAGGTCACACCCCACTGGCAGCAGAGAGCAGCTGGCAGCTAACAGGAAGAATGTGCTTACTAATAATAACTATATCATATTAATCTATCTGAGGTATTAGAGTAAAAGGTATTTGAATATCATTCAGAATGTCAAACTAATTATGAAGATAATAGTGTCATTTCACTCTTGTTGCGAACCATATATAGAAAATAAGTCTCAATTACAAAGGTTTAGTCTGGTAAAATACACGTATCAAGTTATTCTTTATCACTGTTTGATATCAAAATGTAAGCCAAGACTAAAACTGTGATAATATTAGAAGTGTATAAATACATATACACAGGAGATACATCTTGTCAAATGTTTATTGGAACATGCCTCTGTGAAGAAAAGGCCACAGCCGATGGGGGCCATGGGCCCCTCCTCAGATGCAGGAACAGGCCCACACACGGACAGGAGATCGATTGGGGACAGCCCCCACAGAAGAACTAACCGGATTGGACCAAAACGTACTACTAGACTGTTATGATTGGTGGAAAATGATAGTATTTAAGAGCGAACACAGTGTTAATTCAGGAGCCCAGACAACCCAGGTCTGCCGCTCCTGCTCCCACCAGAAAATGCTGTTTGCTGATTATACGTGAGTAAATCATGGCCCCATGGTTGGTTAGAATAACATGTAAAGATACCTATCTTATAAACCAGGCTTACTCATGTGTAAAATGCTTACAGTAGATTCTCTATTTTCATTGATGTTAAACATGACTGGTGTATGTACATGTTGGGGTTTGATGTGCAAACCTTATTGATCCTTTGTACAAAAACATGTTGATGTGCTCTGAATAATCCTTGTATGAAAAAGCAACCTTCTAATTCACTCTGAGCCCTGAGGCAAATAAATACTGAGTTTGAACCATAGTTCCTCTTTTTGCCTGGCCTGACCTTCTTTCCTCCTTTCAGATAGCGATCGCATTGTACTGCAAATCACCTTAGATATTGATTAAGAATATACCACACTTGTCATTCTTGTGTATAGACCCCCCCAAAGCCAATAACACTGTTTTTCACAATGAACTATCAGAACTACTGTCTGCCCTGTGCCCCACCCACAAAAGTGTACTGCTCCTGGGTGATTTTAGACTCTTCACACTGCAACCTGGCAAAATAATTTCTTTCCCTGCTTGACTGTTACAATCTGCAACAATGTGTACATTTTCCAACTCACAAACATGGCCACACCCTAGATCTAGTCTGCTTATCTGGTTTATCTATTACTTCTCTCACAAGCTCTGAACATGGAATTTCTGATCACCTTGCTGTTTGCTTTAATCTGTCTATTCCTCTACCACTCACTAACAGTAAATGCATAATCACTTTCCGCAATGTACAAACTGTTAATCTCCCCATTCTGTGCAATGACATCACCTCCTCTGTAAATGTGCTTCAATCTCACTCCCCCAACCATGCTGTTCAACTGTATAACACATCTCTCATCGCCATTCTAGACAAAGCTGCCCCCCTAAAGTCACGTACAGTCTCCTTTTCCCGCTCTGCTCCCTGGTATACCCCTGAACTGCGTTCCCTAAAAACAACTGGTCGACAGCTTGAACGCAAATGGTTGCAAACTGGTTCAAATATCGACCTCCTTGCCTATCAGTCCCATCAACAGTCCTATTCTAACGCCCTGCAAACTGCCAGATCCCAATACTACTCCACCCAGATTGAAACACGCCGCAACAACCCCAGGTCTCTTTTTCCACCATCAACAGTCTCATTGCACCAGTTAAACCAGCCACACTCCCAACATCCACTGACCAATGTAACCTCTTCATAAACTTTTTTATCAACAAAGTTGACAACATTCGAAAAGATATCTTAGCCAACACCGCCCAGCACACCCAGCCCCCCCCAGATCCTATATTCACAGGCACCAAACTCTCACACTTCACTGAAGTTTCTACACTGTCACCAAGACTATAATGCAATCCAAACCCACAACATGTCTCCTTGACCCTATTCCCTCCTCTCTCACAAAATCTTGCATCTCTGTCCTCAGCCCCCCCATCACACACATCATCAACACATCCCTCTCATCTGGTGTTTTCCCCCCATTACTGAAAACAGCAGCTGTCACCCCCCTCATAGAGAACCCCAATTTGGATCCCAATACCCTCAGTAACTACAGACCCATTTCCAACCTACCATTTCTATCCAAAGCACTTGAAAAGATTATCTCCAACCAGCTTCACACCCACCTAGAGAACAACTCCATTTTTGAACCCTTTCAAACAGGCTTCCGAAAACATCACAGCACAGAATCTGCTCTTGTTAAAGTCACCAACGGCATCCTGCTAAATTCAGATTCCGGTTTTCTCTCCATACTCATCCTCCTCGACCTCAGCGCTGCTTTTGGCACCATTGATCACAACATCCTACTCGCCCGTTTAGAACACACAGTTGGCATCACAGGCTCAGCTCTCCACCTATTTCACTCCTATCTATTAGACAGACAGCAATTCACTACCATGGACAGTCATACCTCAACTTCTTTCCCTGTTACATCTGGTGTCCCCCAAGGCTCAGTCCTCTTCTCCCTCTATATGTTACCCCTCTGCCACATTTTCAGAACACATGGTCTTCAATACCACTGCTATGCCGATGACACACAGTTATACATTCAATCCCCTCCCGACACCACTGCTGCATGAACCACAACCTTCTAACCCTAACCCTAACCCTAACCCCAACCCCAACCCCAACCCTAACCCTAACCCTAACCATGACCCTAACCCTAACACAAACAGGAATATAAGGGGTTACAATTTGGAAATCTTTGGAATCTTTGATAGATATGTTGAGTTAGGTTCATAGTGGTATTCATAAAAAAAGAATTGGAACGAAATATTACAAATTACGTGATGCAATCTTTTCATGCACTTTTCATGCACTGCCAACTCTGTCAGTTACCTAACAAGGCAGAAGGGTTAAAGGTTGACTCAAGGGTTACATGTACTCCATCTCTATTGAAGAGGTTGTATCTGTCATAAAAAAGAGTGAAGTTATCTATGTAGGTAATGTTCCAGAACCAGCAGCATTCCTTCAGCCAAAGATGTAATTGGCGAAGGTGACTGTATTTCATATCCCCACGATATAGGCAGGGTAAGGGCCCTGAGATGGCTATGGTCTTTAGTAATCTATTAAACTCCTCTTTTATCAGTTCTGATGCATCAGCTTTGATATCATTGGCTCCAATGTGAACCACCAGGGAGTTATGACACACCTCAGACAACAGACTAGGTATCATAGTGTAGTTTCGCGAGAGGTGCAGAAATGGTCTGTGGGATCAGAGGAAACGCTACAGGCTGCACTTGAATGTACAGACTGGGGTGTGTTTCGAGATAACAGAGATAACATTAATGACTACACGGAGACAGTGCTGGACTTTGTTTGTACTTTGGTGGAAGAAACAATCCCCACTACCACAATTAGAGTTTACCCAAACCAAAAGCCCAGGTAGACAAATCCGTCTGTGAGGCTCTGAAAGCGCGCACCTCAGCCTACAATGCCGGGCTTGTGGCAGGCAACATGAATGACCACAAGGTGGCGATATGCAACGTGAGGAGGACAGTGAAAGAAGCAAAGAGGCGCTACAGGGATAAAATTTTACTCCAATATGAACAGGCTGACTCTAGAGCTATGTGGCAGGGCCTCAGAACAATGACAGATTACAAAGGCACCTCCCTCGGCGGTTAGGTGGCCGAGCGGAGATTGCGCTCGTCACCAGCCCCGGAGCTGTGAGCTCGATTCGCCTGTTCGAATCCAGCTCACAGCTCCAGGGTTGTCACCAGCTTGGCTGGCCGTCTGCACTGATACAATTGGCTGTATCAGAGGGTGGGAGAAGCTGGCGGGGTGGGTCCGGGTCGTTGTAAACAGCGACTCCTACAGTTCGGTCGGGGCGCCTGCTAAGCGCGGATTGGACGTGAGGGGGATAGTGTGGTCCTCCCACACGCTACGCCCTCTCAATGAGAATCCGCGCTGCCAGGTGAAAAGAAGCGGTGATTGGCTGGACGTGTGTCGGAGGAAGCACGTGGTAGCCTCCACTCTCCCAGATGATCTGACTGTGGGGGGTAAGTGCGCAGCGATCAGGAAGGGACTGGGAATTGGCATACGACTAACATTGGGATGGGAGAAAATCGGAGGAAAAATGGAGGGGGAAAAAGACCAAAAAAAAAAAAGAAAAAAAAAGGCACCTCCCTCAAGCTGAACAGTGACATCTCCTTAGCAAATGATCTCAATACCTTTGATGTGAGGTTTGAGGCTGGGAATAACAGCACCAGCCTACAATCCACTGCAATGGAGGGGGGGGGGGACACTGCTGATGGAGACTCAGTGTTCAGGGTAACAGAACATGAGGTGAGGAGGACCTTTAAGAAAGTGAATATCAAGAAGGCAGCAGGACCGGACGGTATCCCCGGCCGCGACCTAAAAGTCTGTGCTGACCAACTGGCCCCGGTATTCACTGACATATTTAACTAGTCCTTGGAACAGGCTGTCATCCCCACCTGTCTGAAGTCCACTATTATTCCTGTACCCAAAAAATCCAAGCCTGCTTGCCTCAACGACTACCGCCCTGTAGCTCTCACCTCCATAGCCATGAAGTGCTTTGAGAAGCTAGTAAAGGGCTACATCTGCTCCTCCCTCCCCATCAACCTGGACCCCCTGCAATTTGCATACTGCCCCAACAGGTCCACGGAGGACGCCATAGCCCATGTGCTGCACACAGCAGCATCACACCTGGACAAGAGGCACGGGAACTATGTGAGAATGCTGTTCATCGACTACAGCTCAGCATTCAATACCATAGTCCATTCCAAACTCATAGCCAAGCTCAGGGACCTGGGCTTGAACTATGACCTCTGCCAGTGGGTCTTGGACTTCCTGACGGGCAGACCCCAGGTGGTGAGAGCAGGCAACTGCACCTCCTCATCCATCACTCTCAACATAGGGGCCCCCCAGGGCTGTGTTCTGAGTCCCCTCCTCTACTCCCTGTACACACATGACTGTGTGGCACAGCGGAACAACAACACAATCATCAAATTTGCTGACGACACAGTAGTGGTGGGCCTGATCTCTGCAAACGACGAGAGGGCCTACCTGGAGGAGGTCAAGGTTCTAGCGGGATGGTGTCAAGAGAACAGCCTCTCCCTGAACGTCAGCAAAACAAAGGAGATGATTGTGGACTTTAGGAGGTCGGGGGTCAGGGCCTACAGCCCCCTCAGCATCGACGGGCACCGGTTGAGAGAGTGAACAGTTTTAAGTACCTCAAAGTCCACATATCCAAGGACTTGACATGGACCTCACACATTGACAGTGTTGTGAAGAAGGCACGGCAACGCCTCTACTTCCTCAGACGCCTAAGGAAGTTCCAAGTCAGACAGAAGATCCTTAAGAACTTCTACTCATGCACAATAGAGAGCATCCTGACTGGCAATATCACCTCCTGGTTTGGGAATAGCACCGCACAAGACCGTAGCAGACTACAGAGAGTGGCCCGCTCAGCCGAACACACAAGCCGAACGCACAATTGGAGGGGGGCTTCCCACCCTCCAGGGCATTTACAACAAGCGGTGCATGGGCAAGGCTAAGAGAATTATCAAAGACTCCAGCCACCCAAACAATGAATGAATGACCTTTATTTATATAGCACCCTTCACAGCACGAATGCACAGGGTGCTTTACACTACAGCTTAATATAAAAACACAATAAAAACAAAATCAGAAATAAATGACAACAACAACAAACAGCAGTTAAAAACAGTGAAACCAGATAGAAAAAGTAGAATAAAAGAATTTGGATAAAATCATGAGTCACCAATTAAAACAAAAACTATAGAACAGTGAGGACAAGAAAAAAGTGCCTATGCATGACCAAAAGCCTGTCTGAACAAATGTGTTTTTAATTGTTTTTTAAAAGAGTTCTCAGAGGGGGCAATTCGCAGGTCCAGGGGGAGAGCATTCCAGAGCATTGGTGCTGTCACCTGGAAGGCTCGATCACCCCTTGTTTTAAGCCTGGACCTGGGGACCACCAGGAGGTGCTGATCGGCAGATCTGAGTGAGCGGGTGTTGGTGTAGGGATGGATGAGTTCAGTGATGTAGATGGGGGCCTGACCGTGAAGTGCTCTGAAAGTGAAAGTGAGGACTTTGAAGTGAATTCTATAGTGTACCGGGAGCCAGTGCAGGGATACCAGAATGGGAGTGATGTGGCATGATTTTTTTGACCTTGTGAGTAGCCTGGCTGCAGCATTTTGGAACATTTGTAATTTATCTGTGGATGATTTGGTGAGACAGGTGAAAAGTGAGTTGCAGTAGTCAAGCCTAGAGGAAATAAAAGCATGCACGGATAGTTCTAGTTCAGAGTGAGATATGATGGTGCGTAGTTTTGCAATGTTTCTGAGGTGAAAGAAGCAGGTGCGTGTGAGTGTGTTGACATGTTTGTCTAGGTTCATGGCCTGGTCGAAGACAACACCCAGGTTTCTCAGGTGGGGACGTATGTTGTCTTTAAGGGACCCCAAGTGAGTGGCCACTCTAGCTGCAGTCTTTTCAGCTGCTACGATCAGCACCTCCGTTTTTTTTGCGTTTAACTGGAGGAAGTTACTCCCCATCCAGCTCTCAATGCCGAGCAGGCACTCCTGGAGAAGGCTGAGTTTCTCCAAGTTGTCAGGTTTAAAAGAGCAGAGTAGTTGTATGTCGTCTGCGTAGCAGTGGTATTTAATGCCGGTGAATTTATTGATGAGGAGGCCTAGGGGACTGCCTCTTTGAACTGCTGCGGTCAGGCAAGCGATACCGGAGTCTCATGGCAAGCACAGAGAGACTCAGAAGAAGCTTCTATCCCCAGGCCATCAGGATGCTCAACGAACAATAACACTATGTAACAACCATCAAATGCACTCACAGCACACACATCCACACACACACACTCACTTTAAACATACAACTCACTGCAGCACCCACTTTAACCACTTTAGTACACCTAAGCACACTTTATATTTATCGGTAAAAAATTTGCACTACAACCCATACCTCATTAGACCTTACTGTAAATTATATTGTACCTAAATTGTACCTCATCCCACTTCTGCTTTGCACTGTATAGTATATTGTATGGTACTCAGTTACTTCTACTCTACATAGAGCATTGTATATATGTATATACTGAACATTTTTGTCTACGTACTTGACTTCTATTTTATACTTGCTATACTTATTTTATTATCTATTTTTGCCTAGCACAGTCTCTGGAGCGAAACAGAAAGAAGCATTTTGTATAAAAGTATTCTGTACTTCTGTATGACAACTAATAAAGAAACTTGAACTTGAAACTTGAATGTCCGCCACTTTAGCACCAGAGTAGCACCTTGTCTCGCAACCCTTCACAGAGACATAGCGGACGATTGAGTCACCTATAATAAGAGTGTCCGAGACAATAGGGGACAAAGTAGGAACCCGAACAGCTCTGTCGCTGAGAGCTGCATTGACGATGCTGGCAGCAGGAACAGGGATTTCC